>NW_024582370.1:2349801-2364418 GCF_018398535.1 Haplochromis burtoni
GCACGCACGCATGCATGCACGCACACACACACACAAACTTCAGAGCAAGTGAAAAAAGTTCTACAGAGCACAGCTCAGTGAGGAACCGGAAGGAGGACATGGATCATGCATTCTTCCAGTAAGGATAGAGAAGAGGGAAAGAGCCTGCATGTGATTTGGAAGGTGACTGTCCTCATCATGACGAGTTCATGTCACTCAGTTATGTGCGGCACGTGGATGAATGAATCACGCGGGGGGGTCGGGGGTTGGGGTGGCTGTGCTACGCTGAAACATTCCTCGACCCAAAACAGTGGGGAGCAGAAGAAAACGACAACAATCCCCAGCAGCACCCCTGTCACTGTCTTCCCCTCCGTTTGCAGTAATGACGTGCAACATAAATAGCAGCGGTCCACCAGAGTAGTGTTGAGTTAAAGCAGCAGGTGGCATGATATGTAATAACAACAAAGTCAGATGAGCAGGCACAGTCGTCCATAGGCAGCCGTGGTTGTTTGTAGTTTATACAAAACTCAGGACTCGGTGTAACCTTGAGCTTAGAGCAGGAAAAAAAATCGTCTTAATGTTCCTACCTCTTTTGGCCTTTCTTCTCTGTTCGTTTTGCCATCTTGTACACATGCATGACCTCTGCCACTGTGGCTCCAAGGCAAAGTTAAAACAACAGCGGTGTCTAATAGCAGTGTACGATTTTATGCTGTGGTGGCACGCTGTGCGTTTGTTCCCTTTTACAAGCGTACATCAAAGTTGTAAACAGTGGACATACCCTTTGAAGTTCAGTACTTAGCAGGGGGGGCTTTCATAAAGTAGATTTTCATATTGCTGGCAAGCATTGTTGAATGCATACCTTAGATTCCTTCAGTTTAATCTCTTATGTAATAGATATTCTCCTTTTCCATCGCCTGCAGCTCCCTTCTGCATCTCTACCATGTTATCATAGCAAATACACACACTTAGATCAAAATATATAAACATGTGGGGGACTGGAGGAATGAAACATTTCAGGCTATTAAAAGAACTCTCAATAAACCTATAGCAAGAACATTATCCCAACAGTCAGGATTTCCTTAAATATATTTTAGTGTATTGGCGGGGGTGGGGGGGGGGTGTACTTTGGTCCACTATGAAAAGATGAGATTTTAAATTTCTATTTTGCAAGCTGAACAAGAGAAATATGAGCACTCTATCCTGTCTGTAAAAGCCATGTGTGCTCTATAAAACCTCCTCGTGGAAGAAAGCACATTTTTCATGTTGCGGCTGGCTTTTGTGCTCACATACTGTACTGCTCTCTCCATTAATCTGCACAGCAGTTTCTCTGATTAAAACATGGGGGTCCAGGGTCAGCTGTAGACTTTTATATTATTGAAAAACTGTTTCTCTCTCTGTCTATTAAAAAACCTGATATTATTCGATTCTTTCCTTTCTTTATAATTGTATCTCATACTTTTGTGAGATATCACATATCTGACTTTCCCATTGTTTTTACTGTGGCGTCTACAGGACAAATACTGAATAATGCAGACTTTTTTCCGTTCCTCTCCCAAGACATTGTTGTTTCAGGTGAGGCACGTAACTGTATCAATTACCATCTATTTGTCTAAAGCATAAATTTTTTCAAAAAAGGCCCAAAGTGGTGCCTGCACTGTCTTAGCTGAGATAATCAGAGCGGCAGCTTACTATTAGCTCCCACATCCCTAAGTCTGATATCAATAGCAACAAAAGAATTTCCTCTTTGTTGTCATTTTTTAAAATCATGACAGGCCGTCTTTGCTCTATTGTCTTGGACGCAACTGTTTCCGATGCATTTCCATCATTCATTGATTCCAAATAAAAAAAAAAGCCTGATGACTGACTTAAGAGGAAACTATCATGTGCGGTGTGATTCATTCCCCTACTTAGGCGTAATGGCACTTACTTGCAGGCCGGGTGATCACATGCACTATGCTATTATGTCACACCATATGTGTTCCTAGTGGATGCCTATCGCTTAGACCAGCATACTCACACTTGACTTTTCAATGGGTAAGCTAAAATAAGTTCAGCTGCTCACAGACTAAATGAGTCGCACGGGACAGTCTTTAATTCTGAATCTGACCCGTTTGCTTATATGCAGAAAGAGACTGCAGCTGAATCAATGTGGCATCATGCTGGCTACCCTGCCGGACTTTTTTCACATCTTAATCAATATCCAGTGACACGAGTGCAGGGGCAGCGGAGTCCTTATTAAGTTAAGAATGTGTGAATGGGTGTTATTTGCACTGTGTGTGGATTTGTGTTTATCGCAATACCGACGAGCGCTAGAAGGTAGGAAGAGTTGGAGGAAATGTCTGACAGAAGAGCTGGGATTATTGATCTGGGCACTACTCATCGAGATGGAGAGGGCAGGAAGATGGACAGGTGGGGAGATGGGTTTAATGAAAGAGAAAGGCATGTATCATTTTAGCTCTGATACCAGCGGTAGTCTGCACAGCGCATTAGCAGATTGGCTTCCAGAGGGCCATTAGTGGGGCCTGCTTCCCAGCAAAGACTGTTGACAAACCATTTGAAAACAGATGGTATGCTTTGTCTTATATTGTCCACGGTGAGCTGAATTCACAGCCCAGACGGCATAAAAGCAGGTAACCTAATTATTTATCAAATGATTTATCTGAACAGAGAGTTTGAGTTTGGGGAAATATTTTGTAATATGTAAAGGAGAGGTGGAATGGACAAGTGGACAAGCACTGACAAGGCCCTGACTGCAAACGTCTGTTCACGCCTTTTTGAGCGAACTTTCAAATCTTGCAATCAGAGGAAGGAATTCACATGCTGTAAAGACCACTGATGATGGAACCATCAATGTTCTCCTCACACACACACACACACACACACACACACACACACACACACACACACACACACTGATAATGTTAGGAATTACACCCATGCAATTTGAGCTAACACGTCTTATCTTTTCTGTGGCACAGCCTCCCACACATCTAATGCTATTTGGGATGCACCCTCAAGTAAATCTAGCACACATACGTGCAGACTGTCAGACAGTAACCAAACAAAGATAAGGATGGAGCAGAGTTAAGATCACACTTAGAGGCAGATACTGTAATAGGCAGACCATATGGGAAAGAGTACTTTTTATACACATTTATATGTCTCAGTTATTCAGTGGTTTCTTTTTCCACATTGTTCCCGGACTCGTTCCCGGTTCCCACTCCGGGTCGGGGACGAGTTCCTGCCCCAAGTGGAGGAGTTCAAGTATCTCGGGGTCTTGTTGGCGAGTGATGGGAGAAGGGAGCCGGAGATCGACAGACGGATTGGGGCTGCAGCTGCAGTAATGCGGACGCTGCACCGGTCCGTCGTGGTGAAGAGGGAGCTGAGTGTAAAAGCGAAGCTCTCAATTTACCGGTCGATCTACGTCCCTACCCTCACCTATGGCCACGAGCTGTGGGTAGTGACCGAAAGAACGAGATCGCGGATACAAGCGGCAGAAATGAGCTTCCTCCGAAGGGTGGCTGGCCTCTCCCTTAGAGATAGGGTGAGAAGTTCGGCCATCCGGGAGGGGCTCAGAGTAGAGCAGCTGCTGCTCCACATCGAAAGAGCTGAGGTGGTTCGGGCATCTGGCAAGGATGCCTCCTGGGCGCCTCCTGGGTGAGGTGTTCCGGACATGTCCCACCGGGAGGAGGCCCCGGGGCAGACCCAGGACACGCTGGGGAGATTATATCTCTTGGCTGGCCTGGGAACGCCTTGGTGTTCTCCCGGATAAGCTGGAGGAGGTGGCTGGGGAGAGGGAGGTCTGGGCCTCTCTGCTTAGGCTGCTGCCCCCGCGACCCGGCCTCGGATAAAGCGGAAGAAGATGGATGGATGGATGGTTTCTTTTTCATTAACATATTCCTCACCTGCTTTGTTCCACAACTGAGGCAACAAGCAGCTTTACCTGTGTGTGAGAGGGTAAAGGTCACATGGCAGCAGTCAGGGTAGGGCAACAACAACAGCAATAATAAAACTGTTTCCATCTATGGATCTGTCGGTGTCTCCATAAGTATGTTTGCCTTTCTGCTACTGTCACTTATTTCTTTGTGTTCCTTTTCTTTAATGATCCTCCAAAGAAGGAAAAGGGTCGGCGTTGTCTTGCATATGCATCTATATGTGTTCCCTTTGCATCTGAGAGCGTGTCTATTTGTGAGTGTTGGGGGCTGGTGTTGACTCATGCATGCAGTGTGTTAGGACAAGAATCCCCCACAGCAATGACACATACGCTCACACACACAGACACACACATATATTTACATGGTTGAACGGCAAAGACAGGGCGAACGAAACCAAAGACAATCATTAAAAAAACAAAAAAAACCACCCCAAAACATACACTGATATATGTGTAAGTTTAAATTAGCTTCAAATTGAAAAAATGATTAGCATCAAAGGCCTTTGGGGCAACTTGCATCGTCTGTATCGCTGCCACGGTTCTGCATTCAGCCGTAGTAAACAGTTGCTGCGCATTCAAGCCATCGAGAAAATAAGAAGCAAAAACTCACAATAATCTCACATGACAGGCAGCGATTAAAATTTAGCTGCTCCACAATGTTCGGCATCAACACGCAGCTCGTAAAATAGAATAAATCACCGAACATTTATTTTTGTCCCTTCACAGATTAGTCAGAGTGCATGATGTGCTGCAGACCTCGAGGTGGTTGGGTTCAGTGTCTTGCTCAAGAACACGCGCTTTCACATTTCATCAGTTTGGCCGCCGTCAGACAAGAACTTGATCCCCGCAGCGAACCTGGGACCCCGCGATGTACGAATACATTTTGATAACAAGTTGAGAGTGCTTTTGACAGAAAGCAGCACTGCTGGCAAATGCGGGGGGCGGGGGGACCAGTGTGTCTTTTTATGTCTCAGCTAGAGAAACTTAGTTGTCATCAGCTTATAAGGCAGACTTCAGACATTATGGAAAAAGCAACAAAAATAGCTGAAATTGAAGGTATGCTAGACTGCTGTGGCTCAGCTCTGTGTTCAGCACTCTGAGATATTTTTAAACTTTGCACCCCAGCCCACCCTCCACCTCGTCATCTCTTCTTGCCCTCCCACCAAACCCCCAGCCTCCTTCCCAGCCGATCTCCACCATATTGTTTCTCTCTTGCAAAAGCGAAGCTCCCCAGCTGGATGAAGAAATCAGCCAGCCTGAATTTGAGCTGAATGTTGCGTGATCTGCTGGCTTGGAATACGAAGACCAAGTGGAGCTTTAAGATCACTCCTGGGGCATTCTCATTTTCTCTCTCCTCCTGCTTCTCTTCTTCATTTCTCTCCTCTCCTTCAACTCCCGCTCTTTATTAATTATTTTATTATCTATGCCCTTTCTCCTTTAAAACAAACACACATTTATATATGGATAATGTATTTTTACCACATCCCTTTCTTTCACAGTTCATTGTCATTTCCTTTTTGCTCTACTAAACTGCCTTGCCCTGACATATTTGCAAGGCTCCCACAGTCTTTCCTTCCCTTTTTTCTCTTCCTTAGGACTCTGTTTGTAAATGTGCAGAGGAGAAGAATGAGGGAACAAATTATGAAACACAGGAGTGCATTCCATACCTTGTTTAGAAAGAATTCTCCAACAGTGCAGAGGGGGAGAGCAGCGACTTCCCCCCCGTGATTCTACCCCCACTTTCAGTCCATATGGCTCTTTTTATACCTGCCTCCTTTTGGGGGGGAGGCTATAATGTTTGCTCTTGCTTTTCTAATACTCAGCTCTTGCTTTCATGGAGTTTTACTCCTTCTTTTTTTCAAAACAGCAGCCGCAGTATAAAGACTTGTGAGTGGTGTGAAAAAAGTTTCAACTTTTGACTCTGTGCATCTTTTCATTTGGCGAGATTGGAACATGCTTGCTGTAAGTCTTAGCAACAGGTTGACTGCAATGATTGCTGTCGTGTCCCCTCTGGCTGTCAGAGTGGAGAGATTTTGGCTGCTCTGTTCTGCAGTTCTCTCCAGAGAATACTTCACAGAGGCCTCAGTGAGAAACTTTCCAAAACAGTGCACAAGGCAAGGCAACACAGGAGCTGAGCATCTTACTTACCTTGTGTTTAATCAAATTTACTGTTGGGACTGTAGTTCCTCGCAGCCTGGGATCAGCTTATAGAGCATTACTGTTTGGTTCACTTCTAACCTAAATTTGCCATCATGTTTGTCTCTGCGCCTCACTAGAGGATAGTTCTGCGAGTTCATGGTTTATCAGTTGCACAAGAGTCTCTGGGGTATCTTAAAGGGACAGTTCACACCAAAATTTAATTTAAATGTTTTCTTTTGCCCGTTTTGGCGTCAGTTGACCAGTTATAGAAGTGTTGATTGTAGCGATGTCTGTCATCTGTTCAGTATAATGGAAATTATGTTTTCATACGTTTAAAAAGCTGACCTGCTTAGTCAATAAAAAAAAATGCACGAACATTGTTTTGAGCACTCTAATGGCAGCTATTATCCATCTACTGAATCATACCTGGGCCATGTCACTCTGCACAAAGAAGCACATCTGCAAAGAGGATTGTGTTAGGCACAATGGGACAAGCTATGATTATTGCTGTTGTGATGCTAGCTAGCTGCACACTTTGCAGTTTCTATATGAAAGCGCTCACAGCAGGGTTGGTGCATTTTTTGTGCTGAATTGCTGTTGATTTTTTCCAAATAATTATTTGTCACTTTGATTTAGTTCCAATATAGCTGACAGCAGGCAGTTATGTCAAAACAAGTTTACATCAAAACAACCTGGATGCATGAATAATTCTACAGAATGTAGAAAATATAAGCAAAAATAATTTAGAGGTGTACTGTCCCTTTAAGCATTTGTAAATCCCAATGAATACTGGGCAAAATAGAGTTCTTTTCAAACTAATAAACAAACTTGTATGTTTTTACTGGGAATCCACAGCTAAGAAAAGCAAAAGATACAAGCAAATACTTCCATAAAGTTTTTGCATTGTTAAATAAGCTTTCCCCCGTGTTTCTGCCTTCTACACTGGACTGGAGAAGACAGCAAACCAAAAATTGACCTGTTTCCTTCTTATCGGCCAGCAACACACTGATTGTCAGTCAGGCACCACTGATTGTTACTATAGACACAGCTTTCTGTTCATAGCCTGCAGCCAATACGTAAGGATTAAAGCCACATTGGTGGACTCAAGAGAAAAACAATTTTAAAAAATGTAAAAACATCCTAATGTGTATTTAATAACCCCCCAAATCTTTAGAATAAGTTTTTATTTATGTGCAAAATTTACATTGTAGCAGCCAAACTAAGACTACTGTAGCTGTTACTTTATAAATGCCAAATTTAGAAACATTTGAGTGTCTGAGTGTGACTTTAAAGATTTGCTTTTGCCGTAACAATCTAATTACACTAGCTAATAGTTCACAGTATTATATATATTTGGCAGTATACTCAACACTTGCACATTTTCTATTGCTTTACTTAACGTTAATTATTCAGTTTCGTTAACCTACAGGAAAACTGTCCACCTGATGGATTTGGCACAGGTGGAACTGTGCCTCGGGTCGCCCTCAAACACTCAAATGGATTTTGCGTATTCATAAGATGCCCTCTTAACAGCCATATGGAGAGCTCTTGCTCAAAATGCAGGATCTGATCGAAAAGAGACAAAAGCTGACAGCTGCAGATGGTTTTCTTGAATTCAGAATAAGCTTTTCAGAAGCATCCTTTGTGCCTCTGGCATTGTCTTACTAATAAGCATAAGCCAGGGAAACATTTGCTGGGTTGTCACTGTATGAATATTGATGCAAATCTACAGTAATCATTGTGCTTTGTGTGTGTGTGCACGTGCAAGCGTGTGTGTGTGTCACAGACAGGTATATGTTCACGAGTGTATTGCTATGTAAAACAAGACTGAGTGCGTGCGCCCACATGTGTAGGTTGATTTCTTGCTGATGGCTAATCTTTTGTGCGGCTGTCCCTCACTCTCGCTCCTTCTGGGTTTAGTTGCTATGGCAATAAGAGTGGGGAGAGGTGGAGAGCTATGGAAAGGAATGAGAATATGTGTCTGGAAAGCACATCAAGTCTGACTGAGAATCACTATGCCAGCACATCTTTAGGTCTCGAGGTCGGAACTGTGTGCCCCATTACAATGAAAGCTGAGATATTTGTTTTTGCACACAAACCTCACATGCTTGCTCCAAATACACAACATGTTCTGAACGCTTGGATGCTCAGGATATAATTTTATGAGAGAGCATATCTGAGACAAGAGAAGTTAGACAGTTTTGTGTCAAATCAACAATTCACATTGTTGACTCAGTTTGTTATAAAGCCGTCATGGTTACTTGCAGTGCAGAGCACTGACCTTGTGCACAGCCAGCGACAAACAGCAAGAGCACAGTACTGGAGCTGTCAGGCAGACTGGGGCCAAAGGAGAGGCTCCACATACCCGCGACCCAGCGTGCATCGCAGCTCTGTCTCCAGCTCTCCTTGGAGGCCTCCTGACTGGCACTGCCATATGAAATCACAATCGCTTTTAATTTGCTCGTTGTTTTCGACCACCTCAGGCTAAATGGCAGCCTTGTTTACCCTCAAACACAAGTGCCAGCCATTTGTTCTCTGACTTTTTTTTTTAGAGTGAGTGTGTGTCTGTGAATGCGTGTGTGTGTGACTAGATAATCATAGTGATGACCGACAGTACCCAGGGTGTGTGCTTCCTATTGCTAAAAAGGGTAAAAAGAGTAGTGCTGATCATCACTGTGATTATCCGGGTGCACATACATACATACACACACACGCACACTGGCACAAGATATACACACAATTGCACACACACTAAATCAGAGTGCCATGCAGCGCCTGCAAGGTCATTTAAGTACTTTTCCAACCCTCATTTTCCCAAAATGCCTCAAAGCATTTTTCAGTGCACCTCATATAAAGACTGAACAATCTTATGGTTACTTTGGGAGCACGAGCGGTTGATATATATCCACCTACAGGAAAACATCCATTTCACAGTTTAGGTTTTTTTAGTTCTTGTTTTGGGAAAAGAAAATTGTGATTGTGACGTTTTAAGCTGCTGCATACTTCTACTAAACAGTTCCTATTCATTTCTCCATTATTTTTGTAAGAACAAATTGGCAGATATTTTATAATATAAAATATAAGCAATAAATTGACAGTTAAAATGTTGTCCAGCTTTAACAGCTACAGGGTTAAAGTAATGTAAAAATAAATGTAGCACTAAATATAATCAAATATAATTATTGATAGATTACATACAAATAATATCAAAAAATAAAAGCATAATGAGTCATTTTGTTTTTGGTGTGCTAGCGCTTCTTTACTAGAGCAAAACAGGCAGTTGCTGCGTTGATCTTCAGCCTCTGGGCCTCGTATTGTACATGTAACGTGCACGGTATCATTCATGATAAACAAAGGATGTCTGTTTAAATATTTTCTTCTTCTCTGTCAGATCTCAATCTCATATCTTCTTCTTCTGGAGAAAGCTCCCCCAAAAACAAAGTACTGTAGTAATGAGAGAAAATTACTTTGACAGTTTATCTATTTAAGGGAAAAAAACATGTCCGAACACCCTCAACTAGAGTTGGCTATTGTTTGAGATGCAAAGTAAGGGGAAAATATTGAGAAGCTTATCACGTATCAAGCTGACAAGGATTTATTTGGTCCATCTCACAACTTTAACTGATCATAAGAGGAAAAAATAGGGAAAAGGTTACGGCTGTCAATAGGTGGGCATCATTCAGAAACAAACCTATGGAGGTGAGATGTTCATGTGTGTGAAAGATGTGGTCTACAAGAAATGAAAGTATTTATATGAATTTATTAAAATCAAATCCATTTGTTCTCTTTTTCTGCCTTCAAACTGAAGCTGTGCACTTTGAAAAGCAACATTTATAGCACATTTAGACTTTATTAGTTTTTTTTACTTATGCTACGGTCACACCAGGGGAACCAGGGGGTGGAGACCGAAATTACTGCAACCATTTACAATAAACTTGTGATCTCCTTGACTTCTAAGACAGTCAGTGATCTTCAAGGGGACTTTGGTGCATCAAGATGGCGATAAAACTGCAATAACATGGAGTCAGTCTGCTGTCAGTCTGCTATTAGTTGACAATCGAATGCACCTCAGGAAATTACAGCTGATGTGTTTGTGATAGAAGGGTAATTAAATGTAGTAAATCAGCGAAAATTGCAAATCTGTTCTATCTGTTGCAAACCTGTTGCTGTCCACATGCACAGAGATTCAAATTAACTACTTACATTCAGAGTACAGCCAAAATCTTAAATCTCTCAAACAGAAATTGACAAATTCCTCCAAAACTAGTGACATAATTATTGTTGGAAGGCGATTTAACTGTAAAATGGCATAGGTGCTCTGCAACATTGCTTTTAAATAAGAATATGATCAGAATAAAACCAGTTGGCAACCAGAGGAGTCGAGTCCCCTGTTACAAAGAGATGCACAAACAACAAGATGTTGCCAAATTGTCTGCATTTATTAAACTGGAAGGAAATTATTTGCAAACCTTCACCAATCTGAGAGTGATTGCAGTCAGTTTGAGTCAGACCACCACTGTTTGGAGACAGTTTGCTTCCCACCAAGTGACCTGTTGCCATGACTACTTGCATTTTGTTGCCAAATATAAAAGAATTGAACGTACTCACTGGGTAAACACCAATATTTCCCAGCTACATTGCCATCTTACCATAACTCTAGTGTGACTGAGGTTTGGGCTTGTACTGTTCAAATCTTTCTTTTCACTTTCATACAATTGGAATTTTTTTAAACTTTAATGAGTGAGAAAGCTTGAGTTACATAGTAACTGGGATCTGGAGTTTAGCAGTTACTGCATATGCAGGGTGTAATGAATGACTGTCTCAGAGTAAGTAGAGCTGAGCTTCTGTTGCTTGAAAGTTTCTCCATTGGTAACAGTTCAGTGAAAGCGGGGCAGTAAATGACTTGACTCTGGCTCTTGATTAAATTATTGGATCATGATTTGTGAATATGGGACTTTCCATCTCTGAATACCTGTTGATCCTGTGGTGCTTAGTTAATAAATCTGTGTGAAATGGACCACACTGCAACCTTAATCCCCTGTATTTGATTCTGTGTACTTGTGGAGGTTTAGTTCCCCAGAGCATAAATGAATAAAGGCAGTGCCAAGAATCTGGCAAGTCTCTCTCTAAGTGGTTCTAGAGGAATGTCTGGAGTTTTCAAGGCCACTAACCACAAACATGGTTCCAGTCTCTCACTGTACACTGCTGGGAGCTTGCAGACAGTCTCTGTGGTGAGACTGCCGTCACAGCCTCTTTTTTAAAATTGCAAATTAAGAATCAAGTTGAAAGAAAATGCTGATTGAAATCTCAGGTGAGATATCCACAACCTCTGCCACTTTGACTGCACTGCTATACTCCCACTGACCTGATTTTCACAGTCAGTGGCAGCAGTAGTGGTTTAGATCTGACTATCAATTAGAGCTGTTTCATAATCCCTCATCAGGAGAAGTGTCTGATTTACTCTTTCACATTGTTCCACAGACAAAAGGATTAATGCCAGCGTGTTTTTTTTCGGTCTTGTTTTTCTGGTGACTGGCAGCACTTTGATGCATTAAACTGATAAAGAATATGCCACAGAGTCTGGCTGTGGGCGATGATGGCAGGAGACTGACTCTGATGGCTTGTTTGCGTGTCACTTGATGTGTCTAGCACATATTTCCTTCTGTGCTCTGGGAATAACAGTGGTGTGTGGATGTGTGCGTATAAACTAGGTCAGTAGGAGGACAGGAAGCCACTGTTCACTTGTCTGACTGCAGTGTGTCACTCCAAAGGTTTGACACGAACACACTCACATATGGCACACACAAGGACGACAAGAGTTGAGCTGCTGCACATGTCTTTGTTGCAGTGCCCACAGTTAAAAATCAGCACAGTTCCTGCTTATGTGCACTCAAGTGTATGTCGCTTGTGCCCTCATGGCCTTCCTTCCGCTCGTCTCGTCAGTGTTTCCTCCCATACTCTCACTGAACTTCTTAACTTTAATCACACTGGCATCCTTTTGCCCCTCTGCTGCTTAATCTTTATACAGAATCCCTGCTCTTCCCAGCAGCTCACCCCATAGCCTCTGCTTTAGACTGTCAGAGGATTCCTGAGGTTGTGGATTCAGTTGCTTAAGCCTTAATACCAAAACCAAAGATAAGAAAGGAGAATAAAAAAGGATTAAAAACTTTTTAAAAACATTATTATTTTTTACTTCTGTAGCGTTGTCTTCTCTGCTAGCTTGTTTTGCATGTCGAACTTGTGCTGCACTCAGCAGCTTCGGGGGCAGTGCAGTGGAGGCCATTGCATAAGAGGAGGGAGCTGTGCAGTGTCCTGCTCCCAGTCATTATCTGAAAAACACTGCAGTGCACAGAGATGCAGAGGGTAAGAGTGCGTTAGAGTGCCAAACGGGGTGGCAGAAGGAGGAACTTATCGTGGAGAAAAAGGTGTCAGGGTGAAAAAGAAAGGAAGGAGGGAGGATTGAAGGAAAAGCCAGAAAAAGACGAGTACAATTTATGATTTGAAATGTTTCATTGTAAAAAGCACCTTGGTTAGAACATTTTCCGTCATGTGCTTCAGGTACTTGCCTCGTGGTCTTTCAGCTCTTTCGGTTTGAACATGAGTGCAGACCGGGTCCTGCTGGTTGATGGAAAGGGTGTCCATTTCCTCTGAGTGGGTGAAATGTAATATAGCAGCTGAGTCTAGGCTGAAGAGCATAAGGTGGAGAGGGCAGTGAGTGAGAGAGAAAGAATCGAGAAGATAAGTATGGTGCTGTGTTAAGAGTTGTTAGCAATGACGCGGGCGGGCACCTATGTGTTGATTGCCACAATTCCCCAGAGCTGTAAGCCACAAGGTGCTAGTATTGAATGGCAGCTCTAAGTTTGTCAACCTCAGCAGGATATTTGACATGTTTGCCACAGTGCTGAGCAGCAGGATGCTCGCCTCTAATGCTGTGTATTGTTACACTGACAGGCTGATGACTCTGGATAACAGGTTGACAGCCTGCACCTGTGCGCCCATCAGGAGAGCCTCTCTGGAAAAAAAAAGCGTATGGGCACCTGCATGTCTGCTTATTTCTTTTTTATTTGTGGAGTCCAGTAATGCCTAAATTGCCTATATGATCCCGAGAGGCATGGGATTGACAGGGAACTCCACAGTGGAGGGGGCTGTGAAGTTTGCTCCATTAAAGCCAACGCTTTTAGCCTGATTTGTTGGCTCAGCAGCACTCACTCTTCAGCTAATCAATAAACAGAAGTTAGAGCAGACTTCTTCTGGTGGACGACCACTTAGCGCATATCTATCTCCATCAATCACCTGAAAAGAGGGGAAGAGATTTGCTTTCTCATTTTTCTCTGCTTTTGCATTTCAGACATAAATTAAAGTAAATTTACTCTTGACTCATCCATCCATCATCCATCCATCCATCCATCATCATCCATCCATCCATCCATCATCCATCATCCACCCATCATCCATCCATCCATCATCCATCCATCCATCCATCTTCTTAACCAACTTGGGGACTTGGAGCCACAGGAGTCTATCCCACCTGGCATAGAGACAGGCAGTCACATGCTCTTATAGCTGTCCCTGCCTTTGATTCAGTCACATCTAACTCAAACCTTCATGAGAACAGTGAATCATAAGTTTTCCCTCTCCACATGACTGGACAAGCTGTGCCCACATATAGTCATTAGATAATTCAATCAGCTATAAGTGAATTTAACTGTGGTAATAACAAATGGTTGACTGTGAACCATACAAAAAAGGACGGACGTGAAATTATGTCGTGTTCAGCAATCAATAGATTTATCAGACTGACCTTTGGAAAATTAATCATTCACTATATTGACAGAGTTTGAGGATTGCTTAAGTTTATTAGCATTCATTAAACAGCTGAAGATTTCTGCTTCTCAAACGAGTAACTCTTTTTTTTCCTTGGCTTGAATTATAGTTAATTGAACTAAACTGGGTTAGGCTGTGCTTGAGCAAACAAGACATTTGATGAAGTCACCTTAGGTTTAGGAAATAGTGACAGACAGTTATCTGTAGTCTTGTGCCAACTTATTAGTTGCTTAATCTAGAAACCAACTGTGAGTTGAAAAAGAAAAATTGCTGCATAGCTGTATTGACTCTGCAATACCGTACAAATACTAATAGTGAAAGATGGCTCTCTTAAGTTGCCCTCTTAGATGATGTGGGCTGTCTCTTTTCTGTATTGTGACCGACCAACACTAAGAAAAATCTGGAAGTGCTTTGCAACAGATACCCACTTGGCTACAAAGTTACACAGTACAGCAATTTTGGATGAGCCTCCCGCCCCGGCACTCGCTCATCCTCTCAGACAGCGAGTGGGCGAGTGGTGAAAACCTAGCATTAACAAATCACCACAGATCAGGGCAGCTTAATGCAGCCCTTTTCCTCCTGTGCCCTTAACTCTTAATTGTTACAAGCACATAAACAATAGTCAAGTTGCATTAACAAAATCAGCGCGGGTAATCTTTTCTTTGTGGTGCCATTATGGAGATGAATTTCAGTGGGCACTATCAGCATGAAGCAAAGCAGGGAAAGAGTGGGAAGGATAGT
>NW_024582370.1:2364438-2388513 GCF_018398535.1 Haplochromis burtoni
CCCCCCCCAGTTTCCTCTTTGTAGGTGTATAACAGTATTAACTCCACTTATCTTGCAATGTGTGGGGCGAGCGGAGGTGGGTTTCTCTAAGGAGAAGCTCATCATCTCCCCTTACAGTTGTCTCACTGTTTCTGTGCAAAAGTGTTATTGATGTCTCCGTAATGGCTTGTATAAGGTACAAAGAATACATGATCAGTGGAAGTGCTCAGTTGCCATGGTGACAGATGTAAGGATAGTCGTTATAAAACCAGTAAATAATGTACGCTCTGTGCATCGTAAATCTGTACGTGTGACAGAGCTACTGTATCATCCTGATGCAAAGCCTCGAATCGGAGAGCTGCTCTGTCCCGTCTCCAGTCACTTCAAATTGCTTCCAGGCACTTCAGCGGTGTCAGTCTCTTTAGCCTATTTCTTCAGCTGATGCCTCAAGATAGTTAGAAACAATGTCGCTGGTTGTATCTCTGCACTTTGAACTGCAAACGCTGACCTGGCTAAACTTGAGCAGGAACCTTGGGAAATACAAACCTCTGGGTCTGGCCCTCTGTTAGAGGTCAGGAGAGCTAGGTTGGGAGGGTGCACAATATCACATGTGCTCCCCAGCGTTTTCACATCCTTTCTTCTCTCTGACTGGGAACCTTCACAGATGGTGGACGCTTTGCTTCTTCCAGATGCAACCATAAATACACTGGCTCTCAGATGCATTTTGATATCCCAATAGTTCCCTGCAGGGTACAGCCATCTTTTTTCTTTAAACTTGCCTGTGTTCCTTATCTTGCTCTGTTCAGATGCTCATTCTGCTAGGCTTAGATCTCCTTATACACTCTATTTACAGACTTTTATATGGATATTTGGGTGGGAATTAGAAAGAAAAGTGGATGGGAAAATTGCATGATACATGCTGGGGGAAAAATAGAGGAAATGGTATCTCTATGGTGGAAATACACAATGAGTTAAAGTCATTTTCTTAGTTATCACCTACCATTCACAAGTTTCTGCATTAGCAGAAATACGATCTTATTAGCATGACCTGTTTGCTCTGAGGTTAATGATTCGTCAAACACTGTGAGTTTTGTGCTGTGCAGAGCACAAAGCTCATTATTATTGATCAGTACTGTGGCTGCTATTGAATTTCTCAGACAAAGAAATTGAGTGAATAAAGTTGTGGAAATTCTTAAATCTTTTAATTATGAACACTGAACTAAGCTGAATGATTTAGCCTGGGTTTAAGTTTGCATCTTATTGCTGAGAACTGCAATAACAGACTGTGGCTCAAATAAAGCGCCCTGAAATCAGGTCAGTGTTGTCTTCTCATGAACAGATGCACAACATAAACTACAAAGTTTTTTTTGTTTATTTTTTACAAGTAATGGAAAATAGTTTTTTCTTGAAAGAGTTTCAAGTGTCAGAGGATTAAGGCGCAAAGATGGATAAGAAATATGACTAAATTGTCACAGAAGAGATGAAACACTCCCGACGCACAGTTTAGAAGAAGAGCTCAGGACTGAGAAAGGCTGGAGGAAGGGCGGTAGGTTGATTGGCCGAGGCAAGATGGGAAAGGAAGACAATAAAGAAAAAACAAACAGTCCCCGGCAAGGAGCTCCCCTTCTAAAAAGGATTAAAGAGGATGTCCGGTCCCAGCTCAACCCCCCAACTCACTTCCCATGTCCTCCTGACATCAGTGTGCAGCAGTCGATCTGCAACTGCTTTTTAGTGTATTTTTGTTTCAAATACCGACCCTCATTACCTCTGCTGTCGGCCTTGCATCAGAATGTGGTCAAATAACGATGGCATGGACTGGTGCACAGCTCAGCAATGTAAAAAAAAAGAAGAAAAAAGTCTGCTTTGCATAATGAAAACATCTTTTATAGTGTAGTTACACACCTGCACAGCCGTGTTTGTAGAACAGAAATTTATATTTCCGCTCTTTATTTTGATTTCTCTCGTTAATCTTTCACTCCTGGTGTGTTGACATGTGTTCTGCCTTCAGTTCTGCATCACCTCGCACACCTGCAGTTAAGCCTCGTCTACTAGTCAAGCGAGGGTTGTGTCCCTGAAACAAAATGCTTTTTGCACATTTGTCGAAGTCCACAGATTCATTGATTAACTTAAGTCTGTACTTGGAGCCTTTATTCTGCCTCATGACCCATTTAACCCTTATCTATTGATTGTTTTCCTTCATCAGTAACCTTTTGCTTCTCCTGTCTCTTTATGCCTTTTCTTCAGACTCGTATTCGGCAGCAGGCAGTGAGGGCAGCATCTCCACCTCCGTGGCGTCGCTGCCCCCACAGGCATCAGGCAGCTCGGCCCCCAGCTCCCCCGGCTCCAGGCGCTCTGTGAGCACCCTTAAAAAATGGCTCACAAACCCAGTCCGCAAACTTAGCGCTGGATCCACCGCCAAAGGAGAGCGTCAGGTCCGCAAACTTGAGGGAAAGCCTGCATGTCTTCCATCCCACAGCCAGAACCAAGATATGGGGAGCCTCCCAAGGCCTGTAGAGAGTCTCACCATCTTGCCTGTCACCCACAGAGAACCGGTGAGAATTTTTTCGATCATACGAACTAATCAAACAAAGCTTTGCCTGGTGAGTTTTGCAGTTCCGTTCTGCACATTTCACATGAACCGCCTCATAAGTAAACTGAAATTATTACTGCATCTAAAATAAACTGGTTGTGATCCATGCAAAACTTCATTCTTGGGCAAACACAAATTAGAACCAACATCTTGACCACACTTGTTTACTTTAGGTAGCGCAAGGTTGTCAGTGGAGAAGCAGGTTTGATGTAGAGTTAATCCCCGGAGGAACAAGTACCGTGTCAGTTAGCAGTGTCGCTGTGAATGACAGCAGCATTGCTGGCTCTTCCTGCAGTCTCTCACCCTACCCTGTTCTCTTATGTGTCCTCTTTTTCTTTTTAGAGCCGCCTGTGTCTCTCTGTGCCAGAACACATATGCACGCAACAGATTTTGTTATTCTGACACTGTGTGTGTGTGTGTGTGTGTGTATTCCAGGAGTGGAAAGATGGCCTGGCAAGCCCTGAGGACCTGTCACCAGCTACTCTACAGTCACCCAGCTGCATAACTGACTCGCTGATTGGCTGCACGTCACTGCCAAACGCCCAGGTTTGCCATCTTGATATGCTATCAAAATAACACCCAACCCTGTCCTGTTATATCTCATATCACACATGATAAATATCGCATAGAAATGACACCAAGCAGAACTTATACGTTGCTAACTTAAATGCAGTTAGTAATCTTTTGAAAGGAGGCCTGTTTTATGTGAGCTGGCTATGAGATTGAAACTATGAAAATAATCCATTACCAATTAATTTTAGCTGACAGTCTCAGAGAGGAGTAGAAATAATACTCTCAGTGAGGACGTAGCCTGGTGGGGAGGTGACATCAGCGCTCTTTGTCTCCATGGCCCTCCAGCCAGAGCTGGAAATGACTAACTCCACTGCTGCTGGAGGAGCTCAACGATGAAGCAACATGAGCACACAAACGCACGTAGGAGGGCTGCTTTTTGTAGCCACATATGCTACATACATATGCAGACATATATATGTGTGTGTGTGTATATATATATGCACACAAATGCAGACATATGCACAGATGCATATGGAGACAAACTGAATACGGCGCTATCTCAGACCAGATCGATGCCCCGAGGACCAGAGGGCAGAATCTGAGCGTGGCCAGTGTGATGCATGACTCACATTCAACATGTTGCAGGAGGACATGCCTGGAGATAAATAAGAAACGGCAAATGTGGTGAAAGATGTTTTCACTTTTAGAACAAAGAAATGCTTAACAAAGAAGTCAAAGGAGCTTGCAAAGAAAAGCGTCTGGACTTCTTTAAGTTGCTTGAAGACGTTTCACCTCTCATCCGAGAAGCTTCTTCAGTTCATTCAGCTTAACTTCAGCTTAACAAAGAAGCGAGCCCGTCTCCATTTCTCCATCAAACTGCTTGTGGCAAAGGAGTGTCTTAAGCTGGCTGGTCCCTTTTTGCTGCTAGAAGTTCGCTGGAAAATGGTGTTTGTTTGAACAGCGGGAGTGTTGCGTTAACCTGCGGTGCCTGCGTCCCATCAACAGGAAACAATAACGATGTCTGAGCATTTAAACACTGTGAAGTGCGTCCTGTTGTTGAATCGAGACCTGGGCACTTAAACTATAATTTCAGCCTCAACAACACTTTGAAAGACAATAGCGGGATTACATCAGAGGGATGAGGTCAGCGCTGTGGTGTTTTTACTGCCAGTGTTTGGTAGGAGAGCGAAAGCTACACACAGGGAGAGAGGTGGTGTGAGAGAGATTAAATTATGTAGGTCAGTCATCTCCGATGGTTCCTGTCATCTACACCACCTTCTCCGCCGACGGGCTCAGCGTTAAATGCGCTGCTCGTCTCCCCCACCCACCTTTTTTAAATAAAACTATAGTGTTTTTGATCAAGCACGGGAAATTTCTTATGATGTCCGCAGGTCTAACAAGCCGCTGTGTTAAAAAACAAGCCGGAACAAATGATCAACAGATCTATTAAATCACTTTTTCCTGAAGAACAGCTTGTACAGTCTCTGATCTTCACTCATAAAACGTATCAAACAGAAAACTCTTAACTAAAAGAATAAACTTTAACTCAAACCGGGACAGAAACTGTGAAAAGAGTTATGTGGTGCATTAGTTGTGAGCGCTCTTCAAAGCCATCCTTTGCTGTGTGACACCGGCGTTATTGCTGTTAAATTAGATTTTTCTGCACTTGAGACATAATGAAATCACCCAACTCTGTTTGTATCACAGTATCATAACTTTGATGTGCACTTGTGTGCATAAGGATTGCTTTGCCCCATCCCTTATAAAAATAAAAAATTGCTGATGCCACCTCTGCAGTGGAAAATACAGTTTCAAGCACAGGCCATAATACCTATATTACAGTTTAAACAATCACATTTTAAGCCACACAGATTCATGTTTCCTTACATGAGGGCCTTTAAATTCACTTTACTACTGGTGATTTGCAGCAGTCTGTGTTCCAAGTGAAGAGTGCAATCAAAAGTTGGTCCACAGCTATAAATATGAAATAACAAAAGGCAGATATCAAATTATGGACAATTTATTTATTTGATTAAAACATTGTGCTTTAATCCAAGACAAAAATATAGTCAATGCAAATATTCTGTGGTGCAAACCTTTACATGCAAACATCCTTTTTTTGTTCTCATATCCAGATAATTACACTTTTAAGATAAAATTCTTCTTTGATTTCTACACATAAAACTTGGAGCTTGTATTTTTTTTACCCATAGTTTTGTAATCACTTCGCTCTCGACTGAACTTACTTGCTTGGAAAGGTTTGGCCTCAACTTATTCTAAAACTGTTGTCAGTTTATTTCGCGGGCTTCTGGCTAGAAAACAAAACTTACAACAGAGAGAGACAAGGGATTTTTTTTTCCTGTGGGTTTTGCCACAGCACACCTGGAAATGATCAGGGAGCCAGGGAGACCTGTCAGCTAGGCTGGAGCACTCTTAGCGGGGCAAGACGAGCTGGGGGAGAGAGGGTCTTCGTGGAGTCTCTCCGTCTCTCTTACTTGGCTTTGTCTCTTTCACATGCACCACTGTGACACGACAGGAAGCTCAAAACTTCTTGATGGCAGCAAGTTTATCAAGGGGAACGCAGGTGAACAAGTTGAACTAGACCAGAGGAGAAAAGGAGAGTCTTGTCCCTCTTTCCGTTTGCTTATATGTGTATCAGTCCAGCCGTGAATTTATTTCTCTTTTGGGCAGCCTTCTGCCAGGCGGGTCTGAGTGGTTAGGTGTGTGTCTGGTGGTTTGTGTATGTGTTTAAGGCGGGGTGGTTCTGCTTGACTGGGACAAGGGGACACTGGGATTTAGGTAAAGACAGATGGCTGCCCCTATAGGTTTCCGGAGTCAGGAGACAGTGAAAAGGCTAAAAAGAAATGCTTTAAAAATAGAAGGAGGAACTTTTTAAATAGATACAGTTAGACGGACATATTGTAGTGAGGTTTTATGACAATCTAAAAGGGATAAGTGTGAATGCTAATATAGACAAACTAAGGGTTGTCTGCAGATGTTAAGCACGTCTCTGTTGAGTTAATCATGACTTAAATCTTTGCAGGCCCTCTTTGCGGTGTGCACAATGACTCTATATTTGTGCTAGAACCCCCACAG
Organism: Haplochromis burtoni; assembly: GCF_018398535.1. Taxonomy (NCBI): domain Eukaryota; kingdom Metazoa; phylum Chordata; class Actinopteri; order Cichliformes; family Cichlidae; genus Haplochromis; species Haplochromis burtoni. The sequence goes on from NW_024582370.1 coordinate 2,370,617, forward strand.
GAAATTATATCAATTCCAGGAAAAAGCTTGAAAAAGGAGGTCACGTATGTACCACATGAACACAATCGATTAGATCGCAGTAACCCTGGGTTTATCTCGGGTACAACGTGGCCAATAAGGCAGGAAGTACTAATGTAAAAGCTGCTGGTGCCAAGTTAAACCAAAGGAGATGTGCCATGCGTGTTAATATATAGTTTGTTTGAATTCCCAATTGGCAAATGAATTTATTAATTTAAACTTCAATAGTGTAATGCCACAAAACACAGGTTTGTTCTAAATGATTATCAGGAACAGCTTTATTTATTATCTTCTACAAGCACAGGGCCCGTTCCCCCCCCTGACTCTTTATCTGTTTTTTTCTATGTGTGTCACAGCATGCATCATTAACAACAACAATCTGATCTTTTTATCATTCAATCTCTGTTACTCGTGTCTCTCTGCGCTCCCTGGTCACCCTGGCAACCTGCATCATTACCATTTCTCTCCTGCTCTTTATCTCCCTTTGTTTACTTTATTCCTGGCATGATCCACATTACCTTTGATAAACAGTTTGTCTGCCTGTCTCTGCCTCCTCAGGACACGCAGTCCATCGGTGTTCTGCCAGATGACAGCGAGTCCGTCTTGATGGACGACACCTCCAGCCAATGGTCAGCTGCGGCTGACACCGAGGAGGAGAGGAAGAGTGCCTTAGAGAAAAGCATGTATGTGTTTCAGACGTCACTTAATTTGTGCCCGATGGCAATTCGGACTGTTGTCCATTCTTTAAATAAATGTGTTGTCTCAAACAGCAATATATTTGAGTGCAGCTGCTCTTAGAAAGCGTTAGCACTTGCAGCTCAGCTTACAGCCGAGATGCAGCTGAGTGCGTCTCCTTGCATGTTGAGTTGATGGTGGAACTAAATGACAATTTCACTTATTTTGAGGATTTTCCACAAATCGCTGTCTGACTTACAAAAGAATATGCAGAGTAATCACTAAGATTAATGGTGCCTTTGTTCCATTCGGCTGCTTTATTTTCAGGTTCATTGCGACACTGCTTTACTTGGACACTTCAAATAACTGAGCCATTGTTAATATGTTTGATGGTCCTTTTCCTGCTATGACAAGATAAATGTCTGTTCAGAAGCACCTACAGGGCAGGTCACTGCACCAAAGAAGAGAAAAGTAAAGCTTTTCCTTTTACTAGTCTAAAAATTCAGACTGACTTCTGAAAAAAACGAAAGGAATAACAGTAATACTGAAGACAGACACAGTGTTTTAAGACGACTCATATAGTAAGTACTGATAGTTTTAGATTGAAGTTTATTTGTGAAATATGTTTTTAGGTGGTAAAACTGTAATGATTTATGTGGATCATCTTACTTATCTGTTGAGCTTAAAACATTACTATTATTACTAGTAATGTTTACTATTACTAAGCATTAATTAGCAGTTGTCACATGACCAACGCTCCATACTGTGGTCATGATGTGGTATCTTAGCTTCCCTCCTGATAAAGAGTGCAAGGCAGTCACAAGTCATGGGAAACATAAACATAGGTGTTTATTTAAATTTTGCACGTTCAGCTGATCCTCAGTTAATAATTCTGTTAGCTAATTAGATTTATTGGACTTAGAGTGTATGGTCTGAATACCTGCTGTGTTTTCTCTCTAGCTTGTACCAAATCACATTTTCATTTCCAGGAAACTCCTTATAAACTTGTTATTATTATTTCCATTCTGGAACTATATTAGCAAACTGGGACCTGTAAAATGAAGTGTTTTGCAGGGTGCAGAAAGAATTCAGTGAGATAATCCTAACCGTAATCTTTCCTCATTTATATTTTTATAGGTATGTGCTGAAGGAGCTTATTGAGACTGAGAAGTACTACGTGTCAGACCTGGGGCTCATAGTGGAGGTAAACCACCGAGTCTGGCAGCTAAGAACACACAATCTCCCTGACAAAAAGGAGCACGCTTAGTCATCCACGCAGTCTTTCAAAGCGGGCTCTAAAGCTTAACCATCACAGTTCTGTCACTTTACTCCACACTTCTGTCTGCCTCCATCACACCATCTCCAAACTTAAGCAGATTTTGTGAATTATTAGCGTGAGGAGTGTTATATTGCCAGAGATCCATCTCCTAGTGCTGAAAATAGCTCAAGATATTTTGGTTCAGAAATGAATTCTTGCCATCTGAAGGTTAATTAAAGCTCCAAAACAGTGGGTGTGTGATTGCTGCTCTTTGTTATAACAACTTCACTGTATTTACTTTTACTGTTTTGAGCCAGCTGCAGATTTTTGCAGGACTTAAGAAACAACGGCTGCTTTCTTTCCTTTTCGCAGGGCTACATGGCCACAATGAGCGCCAAAGGTGTGCAGGAGGACATGAAGGGAAAAGACAAAATTGTTTTTGGGAACATTCATCAAATATTTGACTGGCATAAAGAGTAAGTCCCTATTTTTTTTCTCACGGAAGTGAGAGGAGGAAAGTGTGTGAAAAATATACGCTTGCTCTAACTGCATGCAAAATGAAAGGCAAACAATAAATTGCAGAGTACGTGCTTGTAGCTCAGAGAGGACAAAGGAAAAAAAGTGCAGGAGGGAAATCTGACCTTCCGTTTTGTGGATGTGTGTGTGTTTCCTCTATGTAGCTACTTCCTGGGAGAGCTGGAGAAGTGTTTGGCAGAGCCAGAGCGGCTGGCTCAGCTCTTCATTAAACATGTGAGTATGGTGTAAAGACACACACACAAATGCACGTACGCACATAGTGCACGTGTCTGGGTCTACTTTTTGTGCTGTTTGGAGTAAAGGTAAAAAAGAGCTACAGAAAACAAAACACAGAGCTCCTGCTTATCCTTTACCGTACCTCTTTCCGTCTCTCTCAGCTGCTCCTTCCTCTTCCCTGTTACTGATACGTCTTAGTCAGGCTGTGTTTTTACAAGCGTGCACATGGCTAACAGACACACACACATGACACGCTGTCTGATCTTGCAGTCTGGGCTGGACGACTGGTCAGGAAACACCAGGGGAAAACAGTCTGAAAAGCAAACAAGAACAAAAGGAAGAATAATAAATTTCATGCTCAGACTTTTTGATATGAAAGATTTTTTTCCTCCCCTCCCAAAAGCAGGGTCGTCTTTCTTTCACATCTTGACTCAAGAACGATGACACATGCAAAAAGATTCCCTGTTTAGTATATTGCTCTGCCAGTAGAAGAGAGCTAGAGTCACTATAAGGTCACAACACTGATACAGCAGGAAAAATTAGATTTATGTATACTGAGTGAGTGGTGGCACATGCAGACGAGATAGACATAATGCATAATTTTACCAAGTCGCTTCTTTTTGTGAACGTGATTAACTTAAATGTGTGTCTGTCTCTGACTGTAGCTCTTTAAACAATCCAATAAGGCTCAGCCCTCTGGACAATTAACTTAAAAAGCCTGTGGGGGAATAAAAAAACTTGTAACTAAATCTAAGCACGGTGTCAAACTGTGAAAACAAGCAGACTGGGAACACGGTCCTAATGAAAAACAGAAAACACAGTTGGCTTTTAACAAGCTAAGTCACTTGTATACAACACATGTGCTCACTTGCACACATATATAGACACACATGAACACGTGACCCTCGTGTGTCAGCAGTCGCTGTCTGCAGTGTTGCATGATGTCCACTGAGGTGTAGCAGCTCGCTGTTCTCTAGGTTACAGAGCCATGTCTGTTGCTAGGTGTACTCCCATATTGGCAGCCTTTAAAAGGCTCTGGTTACACAGAGGGCAACCTGGGTAAATTATACATAACCTGATGCTCATCTGCATATAACTCCATTAGGCCTCTCAGGTCTGCCACATCTGCACTTCCACGCCAATTAGTCACACAAGAGTAGGCACTACCAGACAGAGCTGGCTTCAAAGGCCCAGTCTTAGACGAATCATTATTGCTCTGCTCCCTTTCATCCCAAAGAGCAACCAGAGACCCGCACATTGATTGCTCATGTTTGTACTCACTTTCATGGGCATTTTCATTTACTTGTAATGCTCCTTAAGCTCTGTATTTCTCATCGTGAGTCTTTTTTTTCTTTTACCATGTGGCTAACGTTTTGTAACAAAATGCTCAGTGAAATGATTTTATAATGTTTCTCGTATTGCAGGAGAGGCGCCTGCATATGTATGTTGTGTACTGTCAGAACAAACCCAAGTCAGAACACATTGTCTCAGAATACATCGAGACTTACTTTGAGGTGAGTGAATTTCAACGTCTGACTCTGTGCAGTTTTTCTGTTTAGCCTAACCATCTTCAAGATGCTGTTTATATTTCTGTTCTGTTTATGCCCACGACTTTGTTTTCTGATTTGCCATTTGTTATTATTCAAATTGACAGCAAGAACAAGACAAATAGGTATTAGTTGCAGAGCCTGTGCTTTATGGTCATAGAGGAATTATACAGGTCAACAGCTGCCGTGTTTTGTGCTGTCACGTCGATAAAATGTTGCGTCTGTTTCCGCTGTTAGGAGCTCCGGCAGCAGCTGGGCCACAGGCTGCAGCTGAACGACCTGCTCATCAAACCTGTCCAGAGGATCATGAAGTATCAGCTTCTGCTCAAGGTAAAAAGCATGTCATTGCTGTACTGTTAGCCAAACACCAGCTCCGTGTCTGCTATGGGGTTGCAAACATACAAGTAGAAAAACCAAAACACTTACATACAAACCTCTGTGCAGAAATGCTGATCACACACAATGTTGTCTGGTCAGGGTGCAATTAAGCGGGAGAGAAAGAGGCTCTTTATTATAAAATTTAAACAATAGTGTGTAAAAGTCCTTGAGCAGTATTCAGCTCATAAATACTGCCTCTCATTATTCTGCCCAGCAAACCTGGGATGCTCTGGTGACCGTGCTGTGTTTATTTCAACAGGACTTCCTAAAGTATTACACCAAAGCTGGGATGGACACAGAGGAGCTGGAGGTGGGTTTTGCTCTTTGCGCTTTAAATGGATAGATACATTTATTTGTCCGAGTGGGGAAATTGTGGCTGACATTTGTATACACCATATAAAAACAATGACATCAGCATGAGCAGCCATAAGCACACAATATGCAAACACTTTCACTGTCCTTGCATCTTAGGGATGACTTTAGCCACATCAATTTAGCCTCCTATGCGTTGCCCATGTTTAGAAATTTGATGGCTTGAGGAATATAAAATTGGACCTGTTTTGGTAAATATGAGGGAACAATAGTGTTGTGCAGATTGTAATAGTTTAAAGAAGGAGGCGAGTGAATGCCTCACATCACTCACAAAATTATTTACTTTATTCCATACTTGATCCCTATAAATGCTTTCTAAGCTTGCTAATCCAATTCCTAGCAACATAGTTGCTGTCGTTACTGTGCTTCTAATTGCCTTTTCCCCCTTCTAAACAGAAAGCAGTAGAAGTGATGTGTTTTGTGCCAAAACGTTGCAATGACATGATGAATGTGGGCAGACTACAAGGTTTTGAGGTATGTCTCTGGATGTTTGGATCATCTTTCCTCCAAAAATTTGCCTTGGAATAATTTGTGTTCAGCTCATGAAAACCACAGTCTAACTACTTTCCCCGTTTTTTGGTTTTGTTTTAACTTTACCAGGGTAAGATCACAGCCCAGGGCAAGCTTCTCCAGCAGGACACCTTCACTGTTATAGAGCAGGACAGTGGCTTCCTGTCTCGTGCCAAGGAAAGACGCGTCTTCCTGTTTGAGCAGTTGGTCATCTTTAGCGAGCCGATAGACAGGAAGAAAGGCTTTTCACTCCCTGGATACATATTTAAAAACAGCATCAAGGTGAGAGCCTACTAAGCCTTAATAAACTCAAATGAGCCACACAGGATGGTTTTATGAACTGTATGCACTTATAAAAAGAAAAGAGAAAGTTCAACTCACTCCCAGGTTAGAAGTTACGTAACAGAACCAAAACACACTCATCCCTGCCTGGCTTACATAATTCTATCTTGTGGACTTTTAAGAGGCATGCGTGTGTTAACAAAGCATTTAACAAGCAAAGTCGAATCATATATATATGTTTCAGGTGAGCTGCCTGGGGCTGGAGCCCAGTGTGGACAGCGATGATGCGCGCTTTGTGCTGACATCACGCAATCCCGATGGAAGTGTGGTGCGCTTCCAGATGCAGGCCTCCTCCCCAGAGATAGGAAGGGCCTGGGTCAATGATGTAGTTCAGATCTTGGAAAGCCAGCGCAACTTCCTTAATGGTAAGTGCCAACCGAGTAAAGAAGACTCACATTTCAATCCAGTTCAATTCAGATTTAATTTATATAGCACCAAATCACAACAACAGTCACCTCAAGCCGTGGTGAAGTGAAGCAATCCCTTATGAGCAAGCACTCAACCACGCTCAGTGAGGGGCAGTGGGGGTGATGGCGAAGAAAAAGATAGCAGACGAAGGGGGAGAGATGATAAAAATTCAGTGACATGCTGCAGTGGGGGAGTAATTTATGGATCTCTCACATCTATAAGTTATATTTTAGCTTGGAGTTTAGAGTTTCATTTATTGTCTATGTGACAAGCTTACAAGACTGTGTAGTCTTTATATTCCCAGCACACCTAGAAGAAAAAAGAAGGTTAGAAAATATTAAATTATTATTATTAAAATTGCAAGATTGCATGACGTTAGCATAAAGCATGGCATATGTAAATATATTGACCAACTTTTTCACGGTTTTGGCTTTGCATGAAAAAAATAGAAATACATAAAAGACTGTCATTGTGGATTTTTGTAGTGTTATGTCAGAACTTTACATTTAATTTGCATTTTTATGATCATAACTTTAAAGTTGTAAGGATTTGGTATCATCCACTGTGTTTTTTAATGCAACACTGACATGAAGAACCCATTAACTTTCTTTATTTATTATCAACAAAACCTAATGTTAGTCATTGCTTTTCAAAAGCACTTGCATTTATTGAGGATTTTTTGGTAGTACTGAGCAGCCTGTATGGGTTCCGCTGTATAAGCAGGTGATGATTACAATATAATGCTGTGATGTTGTAATAATATGAAAATATGTCTTATCATAGATGTCTTCATTTCCTCAACAAATACATACTTAAATCCTCTGGATGCATTGTTTTATAAAAGATTCAGAATCAGCAGCAGAGTTTCATAAGACCTGCCTGTTGTTTCTCAGCCTTACAGTCGCCTATTGAGTACCAGCGGCGAGAGAGCAAGTCTAATAGCCTGGGCCGCAGTATGAGGCCCCCTCTGTCTGCTGCCAGTGCCCTGCGGCCTCACTCCTCTGCCTCCATTGACCGTCATAAACTGCCCTCCCTTCACTCTCACAACACCTCCCTTCCTGCGCTCTACCTTCCAAGCCAAGGCCAGAGCCAAGGATCCAATGAGACCTACTCGCTGAGGGATGTAAGTCACTTCTGTTTCTTTCATCTCTGCATACAGTGACACTGTCCAGCAGTAACTGCTTACTCAAACTCAATCCTTCTGTTCATGAGACACTGCATGGCCTATTTATCTCTTAAGCTTTTACGGCTTCTGGACTGGAATGTTGCAAAAAAATAAAATAGTAATAAAAAACAGCAAATGGTATTGTGTGCATGCACTCCTGTACTTAGAGACTTATCTGTTCTTACCTGCTTCTGCAGCCCACTGTGGTCCAGCCATGCCCTGCTGACTCCCACACTGTTTCTCCATCACATGTCCGACTTGGCTTAACTGATCAGCCAAACTGTCAAGCTGTGTCAAATGGGCTGTACACCCCAACCACACAAAGTGTACAGGTAGTGTATACGTATGCACAAATCAGTCTGTGGGGTTGGTCCGATGGTACACATGTAATTATTTCGCACAAAACGTCACAATTAATTAATAGCAAAAAAGCGTCACAAAGCTCTACAGTGGGAAATAAGGTCTAATTAACGTTACACTGATTTCCTTAAAGGCATTTACCATTAAAATGGTAACTATTTTTTCAGACACACCGTAGAGACATTGTTGAGTCATAAAAAGAGTTATTTCCCCCCCTGTTGGATGGTAAAGGAATTATTAAAACTCTGAACATTTTTGAAGGAAACCCGATTACAACAGCTTCACAGTAAGAATTCGGGTCTCGCTGTCCTGGAAGCTCGGAATTTTATTCAAAAATAGGAGCATCCTGTTATTGGGATTCCGTGCATTACCATTAGCAGAGTTTCCCTCTGTCATCACTTGGCTCGTGTCCGTAGAGGGACTGCGCTGACCGGTCAGAAGTTGTTGTTCTTCGTTTCGCTCTCTGTTTACTCAGGTTGGACAGACTTGGCACACAACAAACAGGAAGTAGGCAGAGACAGAATTCAGCAAAAGGAAGTCAGAAAAAGATGCCTATCAAACGCAGATAATCGTTTCCTATACTTGTGCTGGGGAACATACAGAAGATGGGTGGGCCAGTGCGTTTTTCAGGCTGAGGCTGTAAAAGAAAAGTGCTGGGATAGAACGGTGTATCGTGTTGTTTTTGATATGAAAATCAAAATGCGGTATATCTTTGTGATGAACATCCCCTCTCTCCCCAGCAGAGAGCAGGAGAGGGCTGCCGCAGGGGTCAGGCTTCTGATGCTGGAAACCAGGCTCCATTGTCGGGTCCATCAGCTGGACGACGTCCCAGCAACCTGGCCCAGCTAGCTGAGGATGACCTTTGAACTTTGGTGCCGTGTGCGTCATCGGTCAGGAGGACGGCAGCTAAGGCCACAGCTGGGAAGACAAGAATCGACTATTTGTTTATGCCAGACTGCACCTTACCTGGTTCAGTCAAGATTTCTGAAGATCAATGAAGGACCCTGATGAATATATGAAGGAACTATGGGCTGCAACTATGATAAATGACTTTGCTCCTTTTTTTAGAGAGCCATTGAAAGGGAGGTGACTTAGCCTTGATCACCTTCAGTGTACACGAACAGCACCCAGTGGGATGTCGCTGGACTCATAGTTACAAAATACTCCGTGGACACTTACTGTTGTGACAGTTTCTGCTTTTTACCTTTTTTGAGAGTTTATATTCTCTCTTTGAAAGGGCAAGGGGAATTTGTTTGATGATTCCATTCCTAAATGGGGAAGTCACTGGAGTTACGTGTGTGCCTGAATGTATGTTTATGAAATTATGCGTGGATGTGTTTGTGCGCATGAGAGTGTGGAAGGAGTGGCTCTGGCTCCTCTTGTACTCTCTGTTAAACTTCCTTGAAGAGTTTTTTTGTTTTCTGATGCCCCATTGCGAAAACAAACACAGTTACATTTTTACATTTTATTTTCATTTCCCTGCTGACAACTGAGTTTGCCGTTTGTGTCAACAAGAAGAGGAAAGACAAAATGTGCCACAAGTACTTTACTCGCTCAAATTTCATCTGCAAGTAAAAGAACTTTCTTTCTTGCCGCCATGTTGAGAGCACCTCTTTGCTCTGTTATTCTGTTTGACCGGCCTCCCTTTGATCCGGACAAAAAGGCATGAGGAAGCCCCCTGGAGGCTCTCTGTGGGTATGACGTCACTTCAGAATACTTTTTACTCTTTGGGCAACTCCAGAGGAGTTGCGAGATATGCATTAAAGGGCCTGCTGTGCTGACCCAAAGTTCTGCATGCAACAGCTTTACATACATCTTTCTTTCTTTCTTTACAAGCCAACTTGGGTTGCTTGTGATTTTTGGGGACAGGGGTCCCTAAAACAGCTCATTGGTTTAAACTAATATGAATTGTTTTATCGGTCCACTTTTGTCATGTTAAAAGCCGTGCACCATTTCTATAAACTCTGTTAGCTTTTGGCCACATGGACTAAATACTGTACAGTGCATACCATAAATTATACATTTTCACTTGTACCACGAAGAATGACCAAGGTATGCCAAAAAATGTCACCGTTCCAGATGGTCCCATTGAAAATGACATGTTGTTGCATAAACAGAGCGATGCTGACAAATCTGCATGCTCCCACCTCCTCAACAGTGCCAAACACAACTGCAGCTCAGCTTGCCGCTACTCTTACCACCAGTCGTTGATATTTGTGTTTCTATCTGGACGGTGTCAAAAAGAAGAGGAGAGCGGAGTAGGTCTGTTCTTCTTTGTGGCCAATAGAGGTCCCCACGAGGCTTCCATTCTCAGTTGAGTTGAATCATACAGCTGCACCAAAGATCAATAGGCCTCATGCTTCCTGCTAACAGTGAAGCTGCTTGCTAATCGATCGGTCCAAAAGGCAACACTAAATTACCTTAAGTAAACTGAAAGATGGGGCATTAGATGACTTGAACCATCTCATAAAATGTATCTGCAGTTAATGTGAAGTGGTGAGGTTTTTCATGGGAATTACTGATCAGGCAGTTTTGCATGTAACACAAAGGAATACCACTACAGAGAACCAAAAGCAAGGACATAAAACCAAGAGAGGGTTTGTTAATGACTTGCTTGACTGAGTAGAAACAGTTGTATCATATGAATTAAAAAGTGTCTTTGAAACAGAGTGTAGTTTTTGTGTTTTTCTTTGTATTTGAGACTTATTTACTTTAAAATACACAACCATCTATACACAGTATTTGAACAAGTATTTGACCTCGATGTCAGGTAGGTAAATTTAAAGGAAATTCACTCGATGGGCTCTGCAGTCTGCGCTGAATTCTCTTAAATTCTGATTTGATTCAGATTAAACTTTCAAATTTGCTGTGGAGGTCCTCAGACTCCACCGCGGGACCTCTGACAAAGACAAAGCATTTTGCTTGCTTTTGCATCCCAGCTGGAGAAAGTTCAAACAGGATTAAAAACAAAGGGAAGAAACCCCTGGATGAGCAGACATCTGGTTGGCTGGCCTTTGAATAAAGCCCCATTCTGGGCAGTAAAGCGAGGCCGATCGTAATGTGGCTGTGATATATGGAGGCTTGTGGCGGAGTAGGGGGGAAGGGGGTATTAACTTTCACAAGGGTGCAAAATCAAAGGGAGTTCCTGCCGCTGCTGAGGGGGTCTCAGCAACAGGGGTCCTATTCACAGGGAATTCCTCTCCAGTGCCCTCTGTTGCATCTGTTGACTCAATTTTCTCCATTGAGAGAATGAAAACACTCATTAAAAGCCACATGGCTGTGAACTTGATTGCAGCGAGCGAGACAAACAGCTCCATCAATGGGATGAGTATTTACTTTGAGGTGTGAAAATCTTTGAACAGCCACCATGTTAGGTCTTTATGAGGATCTTCCCCCCACACACCAACAGCACAATGAGCAGCACTTGTATTCTGAAAGCAGTAAAATATCATTTGAATAAAAGGTTAGCTCAGTGGGTGCTTCAGATTGCCCTGAGAAATTCACTCGTTTGCTGAATGAGTTGCTAAGAAGTTTAAAACTGTGACTGACCCCAACTGTCTTTTTACTTCAGTTTCTTGTAGGTGTAAAAACGAGAACGTTGCTAGAAACCGTTTTAAGGACAATGTTTATTCAAATTTACATGCTGCCATAATACAAATAAAACTGTTCATGATATTTATACACAATTTACAGAGAACTTAAAAATGTAACATGTTTGCTGATCTGCAGCAATGAACGCTACTGCTTCAGGGCAGATACGTATGCGGCTCGGAGACACTCATGTTTATATTTTTTAAAAAAAGATTCTTACCTTGCAGTAGACAAATTAGCATATGTTTTGGAAAAAAATTCTAACGATCAACAGTAACACAGGCATTCATCCATTCGCTCGAGGGAACAGAAATCAGAGCTGTACTAAGGCATACATTTATTTAGGAACATATTAGGAAAGCCTTTTGAAATGTTTTTCATGTCTTGTAAATTCATCACATGAAAAAAATATTTACATCACAAAATTAAAAATAACAAAAAAAACCCCAACTCTGATCAAATTTAAATTAATTTGAAAATGTGAAAGGGATACAATTAAGTTAACTCTGGGCGAGATCCGTTTGTGTGGCTTGAAGAAAGGTACACTGAATGCAGCACAAACTCTCACAATATCGCTTAGAAAGGCTTCAAGTTTTCTTTAAAGGTGCGTGGCTCCAAACAGCACATAATTATTAACTCAAAATGATCACTAAATATACTTTATGGTAGTATTTGAAGTCCAAAGCAGAGCTTTGACAACAGAATATATTCAGGGAGCTTGACGCTTACCCTCTAGTGCAAACCTATGGCAGTGAGTGTGAGTCACACATTCTTGTCTCTGATTGAAGAACCATAGCGATTATTCTCTCTTAATGTTGGTGAGCAGAGGGTCCGTGCTCTGTGAAGGTTGTCCAGATCGGCTCTTCCTCGTCTGGTGGGTCTTCACGTGTTTGGAGAGGTGGTCACTCCTCATGAATCTCTTGCCGCACTGCTGGCATCCAAAGCGCTTCTCCCCGGTGTGCGTGCGGAGATGCCGCTGTAGCTCATCCGAACGGGTGAAGCTTTTACCACAGAAGAGCCAGTTACAGATGAAGGGTCTCTCCCCGGCATGCCAGCGCAAATGAGCCTTCAGGTGTGAGGTCTTCTTGTACACTTTGCCACACTCTGGGATGTGGCAGATGTGCAGTCTCTTCTTTCCGAACTCCAACCCTCCGCCATTTGCCTGGCAGTTGGGGCATTTGCAGCGGCGGCAGCGGCGAGTGGAGCTCAGCAGACCTTTGGAGGTGCCCTGGAGAAGAGCAGCTATCTGGGGCTGATGCCCCAAAACCAGTTGTCTGCCCAGGGAGAAGGGGTGGTTAGAAGGGGTAGCGTTGGTCTGGGGTAGGCTCCACCATTGCTGCCCTTCTTCCACATGGCCTCCGGACAAATGATGCCTACCTGATGAATTTGGGAGGAAGCTGGGGAAGTTTTGTCCCACATTGTTATGCTGAGGATAGTAGTGGCTGTTGGTCTGTGGCTGTGAGGACAGCACTTTAACAGGGGAGAGTTCAAAGGAGTAGGATGATGGTGGTTCAGCTGGAGGGGTAAGAGGCAGCTCATGGTGGTGATGATGGGGGTGATGGTGATGATGATGGTGACCCAGGCCAGACTGCATGTGTCCAGGGAACTGCATCTTGGGCACCGTGAAGGTCATCTGATGTGTGCTGAGGGCTGTGCTGGGTGGCATGTCATTGCTCCAGAGCTGAAACATTCCAGATGTTGAGCTGACGGTGCCCTCATAGGGGAACTGGGAACCCTCTGAGCCCATTGTGCTCCCCACCTGCCAGGCCTGGCTGCAGGTGGTGGCCAGAAAGGAGAGGGCGTTGGGTGCCCCCTCTGGAGAAGAGCTGGGCGTCCGGTCCTGTGTAATAATATACAAAAACACATCAGGTTTCCTGTCCTACTCAATGATCTTCAGGGTCAACAAAAGTTTAAATTGATAAAAAAAAAAAAAACAAGCATTAAATTTTTTTTCAATCATGCAAATTGAAAATTAAACTTTGAAGTTAAAAAAAAAGTTTACATCAAAAAAATATATGCAAACTATTTTAGTTCCCTCCCCTCGTTTCCTGCTAGTTTCAGTTGTCATAAAATGATTTTACCATCCTAGAAGCTAAATACTATTTTACAAGTTGCGAACACTCGCGCTCTCACAACACAGAAAGGAGGAGCAAACAAACGCATCCGCCTTAAAACAAAATAAAATAAAGAAGAATCTAACAAACCTGTAAAAATGTGTGCAAAAAGTTGTCGGTCCGTTGTATCGTCAGCGCAGCCATCTGTCCTCGCGCTGCTTCTCCAAGCACCTGCAACACAAGCTGCGCCGAGAGGCACCGACGCACCGGCTCTAAACCACAGCTGGTCGCGCAGAAGAAAAATATGCTCACAGTCTTGAATGACTCCGACGCTTTGGCAGCAAACACTGGGAAGTTCATTCACATTCACTCCACTAGGTAAATGTTTTCAGGGTGCTAGCAGTCCAGGTGGTTATTTTAAAACAGCCGAAGGTGCCTGCCCTTTAGAGAACTTAGGGGCAGAGAGGCGCGGAGTAAATCCTGGCGATCATCTCAAAGGCGCCGGAGCTGCATCTTCTCTATATAGTGAGAAAAGATCCTCTCAACGGGGTCTTCAGTATGATGCAGGCGAGCCCGTCAATAGAGAGGAGATGTGAGGGAGGAAGGAGGGGGGCTTGTTAGGTGAAGGGGTGGGCTACTCATAATTTCACTCAATTTCAACCAAACGCTGACCCCAACAACTGACTCCTCCCTCAATTGTTCTGAGACAAAAAGAAAAAGACTCTAAGAATGATTTTAAAAAGGCTCATGTAAAATCTGTGCTTTAGAAAAGCGTTTATTTGAGCTGACATCGTGTGTTTGAGATCCACTTCAATAATTCAAAATAAGCATACGCAACTGTTACCCTATACAGTAAGAGAAAAAAAGAAAATAAGTTGCTGTTATGTGTTTCAGCAACTTTCACTGAGTGCATTTAGGACTAAATTTCGCACAAGAACAAAATGCTTAGTCTGTTAAAAGATCTAAGATAAACAGAGGCAGCTAAGTAGAAAAGGAAAAAAACCTCTCTCACTCTGGGAGTATTTACATGCTGATTTAACTCCATTGTGGGAAGTCAAGTAAAGATAGAAAGCGGGTGGATTTTTATTTTTGGCAACCATTACAGATGCAGTGTTAAATGAAAAGGTGGCCAAACTATGATCTCAAGTCAACAAGCAGAAGCAGAAACAATCATACAGGACAGCATTAAAACAAAGTGCACCACTTAAGGAAACAATGCACAATGAATATAAGCCTTTTTCTTACTTGGATTGTTAATTTTCTCCTAACAAACTTGTACCTCAACACAACAGCAGGCGCTTCTTGGCCACGTAAGGCTCGCAACTTTAAAGAAAGTCCCAGTATTTTCCGTAATTGATAAAACTCAATCAAAGGCTTCAGGTTCTCACCAGTAGGTGACATGTCAAATAGGCTGCCCTGTGTGACATCTCACATTTCAAGGTTCAAGTAGAGGCCGCCTCAGATCTGCTCCATTAAATGCAGATTGAATCTTAATCTTATTCTGTAAGTCTGTTCACCATTACAATGTTAAGAGTTTAAATCCAGGCTGGGAACCTGTTTCTCATGTAAATTCCTTGTTCCTCACTTATCTGCTCCTCACTGTTTCACAGGCTGTGATCCTTAAATAAACACACCCCACAGTGAAGCCATCTGAAATGAGAAACAAAAATACAACTGCTTTAGAAATACATTTAAACACAAGTGTAAAGTTCCTTTCATTCCTCTTAGCCGGTGAGTGAATTAGCAGGTTTTTAAAAATACATGGGAGGCAGCGATTTAATCACCTAACTGTACCATTTGGTTATGGGACTTTTTTTTAAGTTACTGGTGTGAAAGCCAAACGGAAAGCGCAGGTTATGTAGCCTCCTTAACATCCAAAAAAGATGTGACATGCAGACTTAAATCACACCTATAGTTTTTATTTTGAAATCTGTTTTTATGTGGAAAAAAAGGATAAAGATGCCAGTGCTGCTGTCCTTAAAGATTTATTGATTAAAAAAAATGTTTTTCAGTGCTTTTCGGCATGCAAATCAATGCTGTAGTTAGATTTGTTTGGATTTGTGGATTTGTTTCTTGATAATTAATTACCTGTGCATGAGGTAACAAATATAATGTAGTCACATGCAGCCTTGCTAGGTAAAAAAAAAAAAGCTCTCTAACTCCAAATAAAAGGCTGAAAGAAAAGAGCAGAATCAAAAGAGTGAGGAGGACATGAAAATAGGAATGTATCTTGGAGGCAGAGGTATACTATGTCTCTGGTTTATTACAGAGCAGAAGTTGTTAATTACCCTGATTCTTATTTCCTGTCCCCTCTCCCCCACGCCACCCCACCCCCACTGTACTGCCTCCCAGATGAGTGTCTTTGAAGTGCAAAGTACTCTCTCCTCACTTTGAACTGTGAAAACAATGCTCATGTGGTGGTGCTTACCTTCCCCATGTTACCTCATTTAAATAGACCTGGATACGGCTTCCACAGTATTCAAGGGAAAACTAATTTCCAGAGAAAGAGGTCCCTGTGTTCATTAAACAGCTGGTGAGATTGCTGGTAATCAGGCGCGCTCCGTCATACATCGCACGCTGCTTCTGACTGGGTGGCTACCAGCGACTTCAAAATCCCGGCAAGATGATGCAGATGTTCTCATGCACCTATTTCCAGTCAAAAACATGTCAAAGAAAAACAAACAGATTTTAAACTCTACAGGGATGCTCGTGATAGTTTAGTATTTTTGAAAAATCTCACAGTCTTGGAGGAGTTTTTCAGTTTTTTTGCCCATTGCAGAACACAAATGGTGCTGTTTTTGTTTTCAGACATAATCTTTGCCTGCGTGGAATATGCAAGTGGGTATTCAAGCTGTTTATCATGCCTGGGGGGCATTTTAAAAGCCTCAGATCACTAAATTGTCCCAGCTGTCTTGACCATCTGCACTGTAAAAGGGCAGCCACAGAGGAAGGCAGTCTTTGTACTGGTGGCTATGTCAGAAAGCCTGTTTTACAACACAGGCCGGCTTCAATGGCCCTCGTGTGACAAATGTGGCCTAATGGATAAGACAGACAGCATGCAGAAGCCTGCAGCTAACTTTAGTGCTTCACTCTTCAACCATTCACGAAGACAAGACGGGACACGATGGGTCATAATTACCGTGACAGTCAGTTTCTTTAGGATGAAGAGCAGCGCTTACAGATGGAGTTTACAGTGCAATCAGTTGATACCTCATTCAGGAGTCAGTTCTTCTTCATACTCAGTTAGAAATGTGTGTGATGTTGGAGTGGGAGGCACAGAGGGAGATACTGAACAAAGACTGATGTTTACTCTGCAAGGTACTAATACGGTTCTTTTCTGTAGTTTCAGGGACACCATATGTCAGATTTCTACCACAGCCAGACCATTTCTACAGCTAAGCGTTGAATACCGTGGAGCCCAGAAACTTTAGATTCTTTCCAATTGGCACAGTCAGTAATTGGAACTGGTCTCAAACCTTAAAGATTTTAATATCTTTCTCTAGCTTTCAAATTCCTTTTTTTTAGAGCATGATAGGAAAGAAACTGATGAAAGTGTTTCATTTTCTTTTTCTTATCATATTTAGTTATTTAATAAATATGATGTTTTGGTGTGGAAACACATCCACATTATTTATTTATTCATTTCCCCTGTAAGCACAGTAGGTTTGATTGCATGAAGAGATTTATCTTAAAGAGCTTTACTCACAAGTGTCTTCATTTAGCTTTTTAGTTTGCTAATGGAATAAATGATAAATTCTAACAAGTTTAATCAGAATTGGATTAAAACAATTCCCAGACTTAGAATTGGTACTCGGGAGTCTTGATATCACAGCGGGATTCTGAGGTGATTCCCACCCCTGCACCACAGTTTACATTGCTCCGTGTGTGAAAAGCAGAGAACTATAATAATTCCCTCATCTCATGTCCATTAGCATGTACAGAAACCCCAAAATCTCCTGTCTTGGGCAGACACAGGCAGACAGCACGCATCTCCACTTGTCAAAGAAAACTTTTATCAATACCAAGAGCACTTGAAGTTTGTTTGCATTTTGTTTTCCAGCACTCTTAACAACTTCAGAAGTCAGATCACAGGAGTATCTGATCAAAGCGCTTCGTGGTTAGTTCTGGAAACACAGGAGTGCTACGCCACGCTTTGATACTCCACATCAATATTTCAATTCAACAATCACTTGACATGCACCCATACTCCCAGAGACGAAAGACGAAAGGGGGGGGAGAGAGAAAGAGAGATCCAGGGAAGATGGAGGGGGGTTTGTGAAGTACATATACAGTAAAAGAAACGGATTGAGAAGAAATTACTGCTTTCTTCACCTTCATAGCCAAGTTAGATAAATTACACTAATGTAATCTGTAATCTATCTATCTATCTATCTATCTATCTATCTATCTATCTATCTATCTATCTATCTATCTATCTATCTATCTATCTATCTATCTATCTATCT
>NW_024582370.1:2388533-2412303 GCF_018398535.1 Haplochromis burtoni
TATCTATCTATCTATCTATCTATCTATCTATCTATCTATCTATCTATCTATCTATCTATCTATCTATCTATCTATCTATCTATCTATCTATCTATCTGTGTGTGTGTGTTTGTGTGTGTAAGAGCAGAGTCCTGAGTACTGAAACTAAAACACTTGTCACAGTCTGAAAATCTGAGCAGAGGAGGTGTTTCATGTTTTATCAAAGGAAAGTAGTACAGGAACTCTGCAGTGATAAAGATGAATGCAGTCCATCTGCCAAATGTCACTTTCACGGTGCTTCATGATCATTTCATCATCTCGACAGGATATGATATGCTTTGAAGGTTTTGGCCTATAAAATATTGCGTTTGATCTGAAAAAGAGAGTTGTGACAAAGTTGCATGACGAGACATGTAGTCATTCAAAACATAAGTGACGCTGCTACTTAAGGTTTTCTTTTTTGTTGTTTTTTTTTTTTTACCTTAAAAAGACAAACAAAGTGACAAATGTACACAGGTTATGCTCTTTGTGATGAGAATAAGATGAAAAGATCAACAGCCACTGCTTCATATCTTTGTAGTGAATGTGAAGCTAAAGGCAGTAGCTGGTTAGCTCGTAGGCTGGAAACAGCAAGGTCTGTTCAAAGATGACAAAATACACTTAAAGTTTCAATTTTTATTATGAATTATTAAATGATTATGTAACATAGGCATATTATTATTGAAACAAAACGAGGTGTGGCACTGACTCTCTCAGCCTTTTGAACTCTGTTGAAAGTTTCTCTAAAAGATATTTCCTCAAACAGCATTTTTGTTTTTTCATGCACTTTGTTATTATGCATGTATATATTTACTTAATTTATTTATTTTGTGGCACGATTAACACACAGTTGCAAATATGGGTCGAGATGTCACACTCCTGCACTGTAACAGAGCTGGGTCCCCTCGATGTTGAGGGGAAGGGTTCAGGTTTTTATGTTAATTTGCCAATGATCTGTTTATTTATGGGGATGTCTTCAGTTGTATTTCATGAGGTTACATCAGATATATACTGTATATTTGTTCATGACCAGTGAATTTGTCATTATGATTGAGAGAGTTTATATAGAAGGTGCTGCACATCGTGTGGCGTCCTCTCTGCGTTTAAAGTATCCATTGTTGCACCTTTGAGCGTGATAACTTTATGTTAATTTATTTTCCCCAGCACAGCATTTAAAATTAATGATTACTAATTTACCGGGAAAAAAATGAATTGTTTATTCATAGGGTTTGCTGTGTAAATTCCCTAAAAAGATGAATTCCCTACAATTGCCTGTCTGTGCAATGTGACACAAAATGAATAATAAAAAAGCAAACACAGAGACAAAATGAGAAAGAAACAATGGGATTATCAATCACAGAGCCTATGCAAACCCACTTAGACAAAGACGACACAGGTAAACAATTACCTTTAACACTTGACAATACAGTTTACAGCCATCAAGTTAATGTGGGTATTGTAGCATGCAGGGACCTCTGCCAATTGATCTTATAGCGTTGTTCAGTGGCTGCGGGAGACACGAGCACCTGTCATGGTAATATTAGCCGATCTGATATGAACTAGTGCTGCTCACTCCCAAAGGAAGCAGGAATTAAAGTTTAAGAGTTAGTAAAAGTCTGTGTTTTTATTAATATTGTGTATCATGAGTATATGCTGGAGAAAATGACTACTTGGAATACTGATGTAACAGAAGGCCTGTATTAGCATTAGCAAAGGCCCATAGTATCTTGTCTCTTAAATATTACCCAGGAAGCCCAAACATGCCATCTGGGAAGAAGGACTGAGATGAGTATGGTAACCGGATCTTATGGCAAAGCTCCAGCTGAAATCAGAAATGCAAAGCAGGAGCAGAGATACAAGGGCTACATGTGCAGAGGAGTGCTGCACAGCCCGAGCAGTAGATATATTTGTAAATGTACGCCTGTGATGCCACTATCTGTTAAGCCCCTCCGTCAGCTCAGCCTGCGTAATGTGAGGGGAAGTGTCACCCTGTCACCACCATGCCAGGGATCAGCCTGCTGTTTGTGTGTACTGCTAATCAAGCCAAGCTTTGAGGAGGAGGGGAGAAAATGACACAGAGGCTCTTTCATCTAATCCTTGTGGTGTAATTTGCACCTCAGTAAGTTTAATTGATGACTACTGATCAAATGCTTGCCTTTGAAAATAAAATCTTTGGGATTGTTATTTTCCTCTTCAACCTGCAAAAGGAATTCTTAATGCACCTGATGAGAGGTTTCCAACTGATGGATCCGTTTTAACTTTAGTACAGTGCAGTGAAGAGCCACAGCTCCTGCCAATATCATGTGCATTTTCTTTTATTCACGGCAATGACTTTAGATGCATTTGATTAAGCAAACTTAGAAGACGTATATTTTTTCCCTTTTGCAGCACTTGCAGCATATGCACCTGGGTTCTGTGTATGCACAACTTCCTCCAGAGATCCAACCTGAGTATCAGTGTCATTCAGATAAATGAAAAGTGACAAGCCCAGCTTATCAATGTCAACGTCAGGGCGCTCTCCGGGTGTTTGATTCCGCTCTTTTCCCACAGCTGAACAGAAGGCTGTGCTTTGCAAAACAAACCAACAAACAGGGATCCTGAAGAGTGTGATGAAAGAGTAAACAACATGGCCCGGTAACATGCCCCACAACCATGACACTTCCTAAGTAGGTTACCACGGAGGGTAACCCAATTTAACAGGTGTGTCTGACTGTAGTCAGAACATCCAGAGAACTTCAGGAAGTTAACGGCATCCCAGCAAAGTGAGGCTGATGAAGGCTGATCCAGCTCAGGACCGTGGCCTTGAAAAATCAAATGGGCCCAGCACTAATCCCCCCCACGTTCATTCATGAGTTCATTATCAAGAAAAATTATAGGGAGTCAATCTATTGATGTTGCTTAACTAATTGTAAAGCTGGGGATTCAAAAGCAGATGTTGCATTTCAAAGCAGTTGTTAGCAAGGAGACAGGTTATGATTTATGCTAAAATGTGTGGCTTCAAAGCGTCGAACGCGGCTTCTAAACAAATTGAACAAGTCAAGCGCTATTCACCCAGGACCAGGAGAGAGCCCAGCGCATGTAGATCAGAGGCGCGCGGCTGCCGCTTGTAATATCACTCAGTGGAGGAGGGGGTCCCACTGGGGGGAAGCAGCACATAGAGGCTAACACCGAGCCGTGCTCGCGCAGAAAGGAATTATGTACGAATGCAGCTGCAGCACCTGTGCAGAAACTACACCCGCCTCCCTCCTGGAGCATCATCCACACAGGGGGAGTGGAGAGGGGTGGGCAGCATCTTGAGACTTGACATCCTTTCTGTGGATGGCACTATTATTTGGGAGGGGATGGAAAAGTTGGTAGAAGATACCAGGCCTATGTCAACACACTGATGCAATTTTAGAAAACATGGAAAGCTGGGTTAGTTGTCGGGAAGATTGGTGGCTGGGGGAGGCTTAAAAATGTGTTCATCACTGTTGTCTTCTAAACGAGGTAAAGTGTCTGAAAAAACAGAAGATGAGCAGGCTGGACTAATTTCCCATCTTCAGTCCAGAATTATGGATTTAGAGAAAGAGAAAGGAAGAGTTGGAACTGAGATGGAACTGGAGAGCTATATATTCAGTGTTTGGATTTATTTGTTGAAATGGAAATACATGTACTACACACAGGATGTAACATATTTCCTGATAATGCATGCTGCATGAAGGAAAAAGGTGGATAGGATCGGTGTATCATCCTGAATTTTACATTACAGAAGTATTCCTCCTTGTTGATGTTGCTATACATGTAAAAAGACAGACTGCACGGACTCCTCTCACAAGTCATTTTTTCCCCTTCAGTTTTCTGCTATTTGATGCAGCCTAAATTGGGACGAGAGAAACGAATTGCTAAATTTTTAATTAACTTCATAACATCTGCACTTGTGCTTTGAGAGAGCAGCGAGATTTCCTTTTAACCTATTCCAGCACATTTGCACACCAAGGTAAATCTTGATGCTGGCACTCTTACAGAAAGGAAGGGGGAAAAAAATCAAAAATGGAAATGAACTCTCACTTGTGTGTGCAGATCAAAGAGGCGGAATTATTCAACTTTTTGCCATTGCTTGATCTTCAAAAAAAGAAGAGAGGAAAAAGTAGAGGAAAATCTGGATGGATGAATGAGTTTTAGTTAAGAGTGTTCTTCAGTTGTTTGAAGGAGTGTTCGTTTTCTCATTTGGTGTATTTAGTTGTACATTATGACTTTAATGTCTTGTGTCTGGCTTCATTTTGCAGGTAAAACAGCTGCATGATAAGTGAGATTACCACTGGTTAAAAAGTGGATTCGCTCCTCTGGCTCAATTAATCTAACACTTTATTTTTAAGTCTTTCTCCGGCCTGTTAAATGTCCATTTTTTAATGTAAGTAATAGACAGTGTAGAATGCATACTATACAGGAATATGTAATAAAAATAAGAGCTACAAAGGTTAGATAGGTAATCAGGCAGAGATGGTGACTTTAATCATAGCACCACTAACACTAATTGTTCAACTGCAACAGCAGCTGTTTTATATTTAAGGGAAATTTCTACTCAGCCTGCTCGTGCTAACATCCTGTACACACAGGCAGGCCTGTGTTTCGTACACTATCAGCCTTAATAATACAGTAACAGAGTTTTCTCAGTTCCACATTATAAGGAATAAACGAGCACACGTGTTAAGGTAATATACAGTTTGTCTTTGCCCCACTAGGGAGAGCTGTTGAGGAGCAAATATAAATAACAGGGCAAGAAGCACATCTCTGTGGGGCAAATATTTACACTTCCAGGTATAGATTTGAAGCAAAAGAGTGATTCATGCAATTGTTGCTTTAACTTGGCTTAAACCTGCCTCTTCTGCACTCTTGATTCTTTACCTTCTGCTATTACAGGCTTTCCTGTCATGTCAGAAGTCTGTGAAATTGGAGCAGACAGTGAGACCAGCTTTGCTCTAAGCCCCCCACGCCCCAGACCCCCTGCTCACCCCCAGGGTTGCAAGCACCTGCACAGGTAGTCCTGACTGATGTGGGTGATATCGCAGCACTCCAAAGCTCCTTTAACAAATCTCCCTTTGATGCAGCACAAACAATGGTGTCTCTATAGGAAACCCCCTTACCTCTGTGTGTGTGTGTGTGTGTGTGTGTGTGTGTGTGTTGGGGGGGAGACTCTCAAACAGAAAAAGAAAATGGCACAAAAAACTTCCAAATGAGAGGGAAAGCGTTCTGGTTAAAGGAGGAAAACACTGGATTTGCTTTACCCCATCTCTCCACAAGAGGACACTGCCAACTTGCATCGGCCCTACTGTACTGTGAGAGCATTTCACAAAAAAATGCTACAATTGCTGTGATAAAATGACATTTTACAAAAAAATGCTACAATTTCTGTGATAAAATGACATTTTACAAAAAAATGCTACAATTTCTGTGATAAAATGAGTACTGTTTCGCTTCCTGAAATTCTTTCCCTTTTGGAGTTCTCTCTTCTTTCTTTTTTTCCCTAAATTTTAAAAGTGCATCCTAAATTTCTTGGAGAAATTTGCACATACAATAAATCCTGGTGACGTGTATTTTGTGATTGAAAAAGTAACAAAATGCTGGTGAAAATGTCATCATGTTCATTCAGGATAGAGCCGCTCAGCAGAAAATGAATTATCAAAGCACTTCTTTCCAGTGTTCACATTTGGGGTGACTTTAATCAGCAATGTTTTGAGGTTGTTCCATGATTGTGGTTTAGATTTGTTTTTGATTTCTGCTTAAAGAGAAACTGCGTGTTAAAGTGACTTTAAGTGCAAAGAAAACCTAATTACTCGTGAGTTGTTCCATCTGTATTACATAACTGTCTCAGTTTTATTTGCCTCTCCCTCAACTTTTATAAAATGTGTTAATAACTTGTATATTAGCAATAAACCAATAAAATTAATTAATACAATTTTTGGGAAATGCTTTTTTCCCCACTATGTTTTAATTATATATCTTTTTTTAAATTCAGGCGTTCTGTTTTTTCCCTACATTTTAAACAAAATCCTATGTGTTTTCTCCCTAAAATAGGCAGGATAATCAATCTGTGAACATCATAATTGTGATTTTTCACTGTCACTGCGTTACTCGTGCGGTGCCTTTATGCATTTAACAGTGTTTGCAGAACTCCCTTCTTGAGCTATTGATATGTTTAAAAAAAACTCAGCACAGCCTGCGAGGTGGAGGGGGGCAGGCCCTTGGCTTTGTCTCTCTGTTGAGTGGAGCCATCAGATAACAGCCAGGACAATAGTGCTCCATTCTGAGGGCTCACTTAAATGAGCAGGAAGTGGCGGTGAGCGCCTAGCGGAGGCTTCTGGTGGACTCCCTGGGGTCTGCTCAGCCCTGATGGAGCACCACTGCTGAATGGTTGGAGAGCATGAGAGGAAATGAGAAGCTAGCAGCCACCCAGCTGGAGCCACGGGTGTCCTTTGATGGTGAAAGTAAAGTTGGGAGCAAGGTAAAGGTGATGGAGAAGTAAGAAGAGGCAGAGGAAAAATAAGGAGAAGTTAGAAAAGAAATGGAAAAGAAAGGCGGTGGCACAAGGGGAAAAGGAAGAAACAAGGAGAGCGCTGAAGCAGACCTCACTGGCCTAGAATCAGGGGGAAAATGCACCAGAACTCAGTTGATGACTGTGTAGGTGTGCATCTCACAGGAATGTGCAAAACAAAAACCATTCAACACCAATGTGTTTTCAGAGATGAGCTGTTGTTAAAGATATTTTCTCAGCCTTGTACATCACTGATGGTATGCCCTGAGCCCTTTCCCCCGACTGTGTCGTGCATATGATGCTTCCGAGCTCACTCACTGCGCACACTACAAAATCTGCCCCGCACTTATATTTCAGAATGCTTACAGCCCACTACTTTGCATTGATAAGCATTATATATAAACAACACTCTGAAGGCGTAACATAATGAAGGGTTACAGGTCGTTGAACATCAAAGAAGCCCACTGCTTCTTTCACTGCATTTTTATTTATTTATTGTCTTAATGTTTTCGACATCTAACAATAACTAGACTAATAAAAAAAAAAGCTAAAACAGTTTTCTGGTTTTACTATTGTTGTCTAGCTTCAAATGTGATTTCATGAGTGATGTCCCTGTGTGGCAGGAAGGTGGTTTGGCAGTGGCAGCCGGTACAGTTCAGCCCCTGCATCTGTCTGCCCTCTCCACCCTGCTTATTTCAGCCTGGTACGTGCAGGAGAGGGTGTCTGGTGCTAGAGCTGCCGTGCAATCCCTCAAGCTGACAAGATCAAGTCAGGAAATCCAGTGTTAATGAATACTATTAAAGCAGACTGTAAATGAAAGTGCACACAAGTGATGCAATGGAGAAAACAATGTTTTGTTTTACGTGCGTGAAACCCGCACATTTAACTTACTATTGTACTGTAGCGAACTAACAGTGACATTCAGCTTGGACGTGACACTATGCCAGTATTACTGTTTTAGAATAAGTCCCAAACTTAACCAGACAGTTTGGGAATCATATCATATATTTTTTTAATATACTGTTCTGCTACGTTCTGACACTTTTACTGTTAATGATTTTAAAAATGTGACAAAGACCCTACACTCTGAGCCTTTTATGAAATATAGCTCTTTGATCCACAACCTTGAGCACACCACCTCACGATGTAGAGAAATCCAAAGTCTGAGAGTCAGGGAGTAATAGAGGATCTTTTACTTTAGCAAGGATACATTTTTGGAAAGATAAATTTTACGTAAAGTTTTAGTATACAGATCACTGTGTTGGTGCCCACAACTAAGCTGTTGAGTCAACATAACCATCATGAACTCTGTGTGAGGTAAGCCTGGCCGCACTAGTGATTCTCAAGGACCACTCAGAGTCTTACGCACAAGATAAAGTAGAGGAGTCCCTGCAGAGGACGGACGCAAGATCTCAGGTTGCAGTCAGAATATTTAGTACAGATCTTTCCTGTACAGATGAAAATGAAACTCCCCCGTCCCTACAATAACTTAATGCTTAATGTTTAAAGTTTTATTTATAAGGCTTATTAAAAATTAAATATCATACAACATAGTTGAGTCATGCATACTTCTTATTTATGATGACAAAAATGCAAAAAGGGAAACTTTGATGGGTACAGGAATCTTTTACAATACATAGAAAACATAAGCTATTTCCCCCCATATGCTGCACAGAAACATCCCCCATCTTTCTTTCTTCTGTTTTCTAGCCCACCATTTTTTGTTCAATGCCTGTGGGAGTGATTATTACTCTCAAGTGTGCAACGCCACAAATGACAATGCAGAGAAATGCTGTTTCCCTGTTGTGTGGAATGCTCTTAGTGCTCTAAAGCTGAAAGTGAATCCAGTGTTGACAGAAGTGTTGAGGTGAAAAAGACAATGCAGTCAAAGCTCTTACAATGTGGTTCAAGGCTGTGTCGCCAATGTGTACTTGAGCTGCACAATGCTTTGGCATAGGCTAGGAAGTGACACATCCCAAAACCCAGGCTCTCCAGTCAACCCAGAGCCTCAGTAGCCCCGGTCAAAACAACTCTCCTTCATGACTTCAATCAAACAGTTATTCTAAGTGGCCAAACCATCAAAAATCATCATGGCAGAGTAAATGTGAACAGGAAAAGCAGTGCACTTCATCTGTGACAGAAATCCTCCAGATGAGACTGAACAAAAGTGAGTGTTTGTGCATGTGTGTGACAGCACATCCTGAAAGGCGACACAGCCAGCATGACACAGCAAGGAAGGTCAGCTGGGAATAAAGCTCTCACCTTTTGTTCTTTTCAGATGACAGGCGGCATGCCTAGGCAAAGCGTTAACCATTTGGTTTCCCAAATGTAAGAGCAGTAAAAGTTTACTTCCTTCACCACCAGCAGACCAAACATTTGCTGTACTCAATAAATCCATTATTGCCATAATCATATGGGAACTGTAGTATGAACATGTGCTTAATTATCTTTATTGTTACCTAACAAGAGCATAAAATCTAATCTCAGAGGATGCTTTTTGAGTGCTCACTCATTAGGGGGACTTTTGATATAGGCGGGTACTCCCTTACCGCCCAGGAGATGCATGGCCCAGATGTTTGATGAATGGACATGACTTGTGTAGGTGTGGTGGGGGTCAAGAGACGTTCATCACAAATGAACAGGAAAAGCCACCCACTCCGAAATCTTCCCGACTCACGCAAAGGTGAAAGCTGCTTTAAAAGTACTGAACTAATAACTGAAAACCTTTATGTATGACATGCGAGACAAAGAGATCTGGGACATGCGAGTAGAATTCACTACACATCTCTGACACTAATTCAATTATAGTGTGTTGCCTGGGGACAGAGACGATGATGATTACAGGTGTATTTAAGCATGGAAAAATTATTAGAAGAAAAACAAAAGCTAAAAAAATATGCAATTTTTGCTTTCATTAATGTATTTTCTAAAAACAAGCTTCTACAAAAAAATATACTTTTTGAAGAAAATCAAGTGGTTGTCTGACAAAATCCTAGTTTTTGTTTGGCATTTAACCCTTGCAGGAGCTTTCTGACATGTAAGTGACAAATTACCATAAATTTATGACTCAATCTTATGCTTTGTAAGGGAGATGATTTCTGAAGTCAGACAATACTTGGACAGGACAAGGAGAGGCACTAATGGATGGAGACGAGCAGCAGACGGAAAGGGTTGGGAGAGGTAGGGAGACACAAGGAGAGGCTTGGCTTCTAGCAGTCAGCCTCATTGACAAGGTCACTTCCAAAGGAACATGCCATGGGGGGTCGGGACAAGCGTCCCATAAAGTAGATAAAGAACAATAGCAGGAACTATAGGCCACAAAGTAACTGGAGACTCTCCCTGGAAGAGAATAATTGAAAGACCCCGTAAGATCAGGACACACACTCAGCATGAAGGAGACAGGCTGGATGAGGTATTTTTATAATGTGATTAATGCTATTGCAACAAGGAAAGTGGGATCATGAGGTGCGCTGCCAAACAAAACTTCAGCTGCCATCGGATTGGATGTTTTTCCAAGCCTCACTGAACTGTCGAGGTTTTTTTTAGACAAGATAACTGTTTTTCTTCCAGGAAAATTCTGCGCTTCAAAAACATCAACAACAGTGAAAAAAAAAATTAGAAAAAATAAGGATGTAAAAAAAGCTCGTTGGGACCCATAGTTTTTGGTTTAGTGTCAGCAGGTTTACTCCGATGTTGTAGTCAGTGTTACTCAAATGAGTAATGTATTACACATTACTCATTACTTTTCTTAAAAATAATGCAGCACATTTATTACTCTCTGGAGAAAGTAGTTTGCTACATTACTAGTTATGTTATTTTTGCGTTACTCTTTAACATCAACTGAACCGCACTGTCACATAATTACCAGTTAGCAATAATAATAATAACAGTCCCACACACTTACATAAATGCCTGTTCTAAAGAGGAGACACACAAGAGCTTTCTGTACGTGTTTTAATATGAACACAACACCGACAACACAAAATGTAAAGCTGAAACCAGCTCAAAGAGACTTTAATTCTGATTGTACTGTAGAAATGGAGGCTACAATGCTGCACGCCTGACTGCTCAACACTGCATCTCTTACCTGTACCTAAGATCAGGCTCCAGCTGCAGGGCTCAGCATACACTCAGCTGCAACATCGGCCTGGGTTCTTTGTGAGCTTTGTGTTAGGATGCTGTCGGTGCAGATGCTTAGTTGCATTGTGTCTGTCTTAGATGCAGTTTGCACTTTACAAAACTGCTCTTGTCCTTTTATGCACTAAAAATAAAAATATTGTGCATTTTAATCCTCAAAATTTGTAGATGTCCACCACTTTCCTCCTCTCTGTGCACAAACTGAAATGAGCTGATTATAGAAACTACAAAGGAAGAAAAAGGGCACGCTTGATGTTGTTTTTTTCTTTCAATCCACCCATTCTTACAGCGTCCCTGAGAGGTCCGATTTCTTAGGTCCGACCTAAGAAAATACCAGCATGCACACAAAACACAACAGAAGTTGAAATAAAAGAGACGCTCATAAAACACAGGTGAAGTCATTTAGGGGAGACACTTAATGTCATGGAACAGCTGCAAAAGTGACAGAAACCAAAAATACCAAGGACTGCACTGAGATGTGCTTATAAAAGAATTGGATGCTGGTGTTTTCTGCATTTCAATGAATAACTTTTGTAATGTAAGTAACATAACTGTAAATGCAATGTGATTAATGAATTCACTATAATAATCCATTACATTACCGAGTAACCAAAATATGTAGTGTGAGTATGGTGGAGATAATGTTATAATAGAGCCGTGTATGACTGACAGTTTCTCCAGTCAAAGAAACGGCCGAGCAAGTCACCTAAACTCAGCCAGCAGAGCCTGCTTTCACTTATTAAACACAAACCTGCACTGCGAAAGCAACTGAAAGTGGCTGCAGTAAAGGCCGAGCAGATCATCTCAAAGGAGCAAAGGCAGCATTTGGTAATGTTCATGGGTTCAACACTTCAGGCAGTCACTGACTACAGATGATTTTCATCCAACTATTAAAAACAATCATTATATTTAAAATTGTTTTTCCAATAATTTTCACCCTCTGAAAACAGGGGACAGCAACTAAAGATGGCTGCAATTCCCAAACAATTTATTATTATTATTATTATTATTATTATTATTATTATTATTATTATTATTATTATTATTAGTAGTAGTAGTAGTAGTATTATTAGTAGTAGTAGTAGTAGTAGTAGTAGTAGTAGTAGTAGTAGTACTGTTATTGTGTTATTCCCCTTGAAATAAAGCTGAGGGTCTAATTATGGTTTGAGCCACTATGGTGGATAGAAATTCTGTCTTTGTCCAATCATTTGTGGCTCTAACTGTGTAAAGGACTCAGGTTTGTAGCTTACTGTGCCCCTCGGTTATTCACATTTTCATTGTTACCATTCCTAGAGAACCCTGTTTGTAGTTTGGGGTTTTCATTCAATATCCTTTTCTATTCAATGCATTTTTCCTTTAACAGCTGACTAATATCTTGTTTAAACAGTCGCAGACACATCACTCTGCTGGCATGTTTATAAATCCTCTGGAGCTAATCAACACAATAGCCCACATTCCTGGCATTTAAAGGAAGTCCCTAATATCACTGGATCGCTTCTCCACCAGAGACATAAATTCTAGGAATATGACACAGGAACAAAAACAAGTCTTCACATGCATGTCTGTTTATTTCATTCAGCTATAAAGGCAAGAATACATCACACTTTGCCCATGCAGCGCTTTGCATCTGCAACACATCCTTGGACCTTTCACCTACACCCTGTCTGACTCCCCTTGCATTGTTAGCAGCGAATTCTCTTTCGGGGAATAACAACAACATGGGGAAGTTTTAGCTCAAATTAGCTAATGTTTTCATTTAAAAAAATGAGAATGAACCACAGTAATAAGAATGAAAGATTTCTCAAAATTAAATCACTTGACCTGGATCCAGCTTTGTCGCTGTATGTGAGATTACCTAACACCCCCTGGGCTGAGGTGACATGACATATGAAAATGATTTCATGAAAACTCCAAAAGTGATTAGTTTTATTTTAAGAATTACTCAGATGACTGCATGTAATGTGTCTGATGCACTGTGGTGATGAAATCTACGAGAGCAAAGTGTGCAGCTTCATAGCTTGGTTGCATTGTGCAGTAATAGTTATAAATAGATAAGTTAATTATTGTAAGCAATTAGAAGCTCACCTGACCCCCAAGTACGTATTTAACCCTAACTCTGACCTTTTCCCAAACCTGACAAAGTTGTTTTGTGATTGTTGTGTTGCCTTGCTGAACGGAGTGTCAGATTAAAGACCTTCAAAACATCTGACTGCTTTATGGAACTCAGTGGCTGAAATCTAAAATCTACCAACAAAGCATTTTTTGATTCTGAGCAAAGTAAGTGTGAGCAAAGGCAAATTAGATAATATTTTTTATAGAACTGCAGCTCTTTAGGGGGATTTAATATCTGGGACTGAGCATTCAAAAGTAAGTGAAACTTTAGCATTAATAATTACAATATTTTGATCGCCTGTCTCTGGTATCACACTGGGATAATAGTTCTTGTACAGTGTATTGTTATACCTGTATGGTGCTCTATATTAGTGATATTACAGTGTGCGTGTGGGTTCACGGTCAGTAACATTTGTAGTTCATGCTTTGTTATCTTTGATGTTTGGGCGTGTGTTACAGTACATTTTGAATTTTCAAATTTAAACTTGATGCCCTTCTAGCCAAGGTCTGGGTCCATTCAAGCCGAAACCCCTGGGTGTTGCCTTGTACAACAATAGAAAGCAGTGGCGTTGCCTTCCCTACCTCACGTAGCTTCTCATAGAATGGGAGACTTTATTCATGAGACAGAAGAGATTCATTCACAGCACCCAAAACTGGGTTTACTTTTAAGATAAATTCTCCATTTCCTTAGTTTTATCTCCACCATTCAGACCAGTCCTTTCTTGAGACTGTGATTTCCCTCTGCTTCGCCCTTGCTCACACATTCGGTAAAACCATTTCTGTTTTGATTATACGGTTAGATTTCCAAGTTGCGTCTTGCAGAGAATACGGCCAGCAGGCTAACACACACACACACACACACACACACACACACACACACACACACACACAGATCCCGTTTTATCTTGTATTTATCCAAAGCTCCCTTGTATTCGCTCCTGTCTGACAAAGAAGATCTCACTCATCACATACAATCTGTGATCAGAGTCAAGGTGTGGTTTGATCCATGAACCAGGATGCCATGTAAGATTGAGTTTCACAGAGGTTTCATGTACCATGCAGACTCTTTTCCTTATGGCTACACAGTTTAAACAACCCCCTCCACTACAGACATTTATCCTTCTCGGAAATGAACTCCTCGTTAACAGACATGGTTTGAGGTTACACCTCAGCTCCACCAGCGACACTACTTTGATCTCTTTAGGAGTTTCACAGTGCTATACATTGTATGACTTTATCAATTGTGCCTCCTTTGACCTCCCACATAGCTGTGCAGTGTGAAGGAGTGTGTGTGTGTATGTGTGTGTTTAGAAGTAGGTATTGAGAGTGAAGGACAGGAAGATTGTATGTCTGGCTTTCTATCTTCTGCCGGGGGAAAAACAAAAAAACTTTTAGCAGTAGGACCCAGAGGATTTCTCTCGGGGGGAAAATCGACCAGCACACCTTTATGATTTCTGAGGCTGGACAAAGATGTGAAAAAACTTGTTGATTACTGTAAGAAAAAAAAGTAGAGCTATGAGCAATGTCATTGGCTACTTAGAGTCTGACAGGAAAATGGAATGGCTCTTGAGGTCAGAGTAGAGTCAACTATAAATGTATTATAACTGACAACACCTCTACTGAGTTAACTGCTGCAGCTGCACGGTGTCATTAGTCATCTCTGCAGGGACAACATGAGCGCTTCTGTTGCTGTATACAGGAGCATTTACACGGAGGACCGATTCAAACAGGCTTACGGCTCTGACGATAACGCCAGTGGAAGCTTGCGGCTCCGGGAAAAACTCGCAGGGAGGTGCAGGTGTTCAAAGCGAGCCTGCCTTCACCTGTTGAGGGAGAGAGTGCCCATTTTCA
Source organism: Haplochromis burtoni (assembly GCF_018398535.1). Taxonomy (NCBI): domain Eukaryota; kingdom Metazoa; phylum Chordata; class Actinopteri; order Cichliformes; family Cichlidae; genus Haplochromis; species Haplochromis burtoni. Next base: position 2,403,163 of record NW_024582370.1, read on the forward strand.
GCTGGCTGCCAAGATACAAGCTAAAGAAATGGATTCTAGGAGATACCATAGCAGGACTCACAGTCGGTATTCTTCATATTCCTCAAGGTGAGAGAACACTGCGTCGAGAAAAAGAAAAACGTTTGCGTTAGAATTAATTACTTGGAGCTTCTCTCGTACTTTAATTTTTTTAAATTTAAAATCCTACATTGCCAAAATTTAATATTAACAAAAAAAGCATCTCACGACAAAATATAGTTCATTATTAATACTGATACTTTGAAATAAATTTATTTTGAGCAAGTATTTCAAAAATGTTTCAACTGTAAACTTCAAACTTCTTAAATGTACATTTACATAGTTGGTGTCTGATCTGGTCACACTACACCTTCATCGCCTTAGTGTGAAGAACAGGAACAGATCGTAAATTCCTAAATGAAAGAGAAGCAACACACCATTAACTGTCCTTTCCTTCTCTCCTTCTTCTTTCCCCCCCTCTAAACAGGCATGGCCTTTGCTCTACTCACATCCGTGGCTCCGATATTTGGTCTTTACACCTCTTTCTTTCCTGTTGTCCTTTATATGTTTTTTGGCACGGGTCGCCATGTATCCACAGGTAAGATGTTAGTCCACAGGGTGTCTATTTATTCACAGAGAAGTGTATAAGATGAAATTCAATAATCTGGGACAACAGCAGGGTCATAATCAGATGTAACCCTCACATACTGTGCATATTTCATGCCCTCTCTGTAAGTTTTGATGAGGTCAAGAACTTCCACGTAATAAGTGTCTATACTGAATCTCGAACAACAGATCTCTGTAAAATACCCTGCATGTCATTATTAAACGGAACCTTAATCTTTTATTAATGTTTCAGAGAGCAGGTGGAGTGTTTTTGTTTGTTTGTTTGTTTGTTTGTTTTTATGTCCTGTTTTATAGCAGCAATAATTATTTGAATAGGGCCAGAACATTCTAGAGCTGTTGGGATTTACTATATAACCATGTAAAACTATTACAATTAAAAAGCCATTACAATCATAACTACCATCTATATCATCAGTATTTATTAAAAAACAACTATTTTGTTTATTGCAAACTACTGAGTGCATTCGTTGAAATTTTATAATCATATGAAACTCACAATGGTTCTATTGATCTTGGTTGTAATCTCACTTATCTCAGAATATATATTAGATTCTTTTATGGCATTGCTCGTGCTTGCAGTTGCAGATTTAATGACCTCTGGGCTTCTGTGCACCTTAAATGGTTGCTGCTACACAGTTTTCCTATTTCACAGTTTCAAAGAGCAGCTGGAGTCTGACACCAGGGGAACCTGGGTAAATGTGATGAACAAAGGCAGTTGTTGGGACAGTCAATGTCCCCCTTGAACCACCAGTATCACATAAAAATACACACAGACAGTTTCACAATTTGAAGATTCCCTAAAAACACCATTTCCAATGTCTCAAAGATGCAGGTCAAATTTGACCAAGCCTTAAATATACTGAATCTTCTAGCTTGTAAATAATATATTTCCCTTTTTTGTGTTTTGGTTAATTTTAGGAAAAGTCATCACATTTCAGGCTATGAAAAACAGGTCAATGTTACCCCACCTGTATGTGAGGGTTAAATGATTTGAAGCATATATCTTGGAATTAAAGTCAGATTACTTTTATATTGCTTTATGGATATGTTTGGCCTCTTTTCAGGGACCTTTGCTGTAGTGAGTTTGATGACTGGCTCTGTGGTGGAGCAGCTGGTTCCCAGTCCTCTGGAGATTAACTCAAGTTCTTCTGAAGCGAGTGACTTTGAAGCCCAGAGAATTGGAGTGGCCTCAGCTATAGCACTTCTCTCAGGAATTATTATGGTAAAACAGACACAGAAAGTCAATAAAGTGAAATAATAGTGTATGTGTGTATCAAACTCACAGTGTTACATTAAACTCTTTTCGCCCAGCTCTGCATGTTTGCTCTTCAGCTGGGATTTCTCTCCACCTACCTATCTGAGCCAATTGTTAAGGCCTTCACCAGTGCTGCCGCCTTCCATGTCACCATCTCACAGCTGCAAAGCATGCTGGGCCTGCGGCTCCCTCGCCACACTGGGGCCTTCTCTCTCTTCAAGGTAAAAAGCAGTGCTTCTTGGTGAAGAAGAAGTGTTCTCATTGGAGCAAAGAGTTATTTTTGTAGTCTTATCACGGTCTTGTGTGCTCAGACTTTAGCATCAGTGATGGAAAACCTGCCTCACACTAACATGGCGGAGCTGCTGATCTCTTTGGTGTGTTTGGCCATCCTGGTACCAGTTAAGGAGCTCAACATGCGTTTCAAGAAACGTCTCCGAACACCTATCCCTGTGGAGATCCTCACGGTTAGTTAACTAGCTTTGTGAACGCTAAAGATATATTTAATAATTTACAGTTGTAACTCTGACTTTATGCTTCAGGTGATTATTGCCACAGGTGTGGCTTATGCCTGCTCACTGGACTCCACTTACAACATTGAGATAGTTGGCCATATCCCTGCTGGGTAAGCTTTTAGACTTAAATTTAAAAATAAAATAAAATAAAAGACTGATTCATTCGGTAGTTAAAAGTGCTCTGACTAATTTTCACAAATCTTGTGGTCTTCAGATTCCCGAGGCCACAATTGCCTGCCTTTCACATGTTCCCTGCTATTGCTGGGGACACAATAGCCATAACATTTGTTGGCTATGCTGTGTCCGTCTCACTGGCAATGATTTATGCCGATAAACATGGATATTCTATACACCCCAACCAGGTAAAATGTAGGAATGTCACTGCTTGATTCTTGCAAATCTGTCAGGTATTTGGACTGAACCTGTGTTTTATTTCAGGAGCTGCTGGCTCATGGGATCTCCAACACAGTGTCATCCTTTTTTACCTGCTTCCCTAGCTCAGCCACTTTAGCCACCACTAATATACTCGAGAGTGCTGGAGGATACACACAGGTAGCATACATGATATTCAGTTTCCACTAAGAGTTCTCACCAAGGAGCAGAAAATGTGACACCTGATGTTATACTGATGTTATACTGATGTTATAATAGGAGCAGAAAAACATGCTTCAATTTCCAAACAATCTGCACAGAGAATACAAAATGCTAATTTTACATTTAACATAGAAATCCTTGTATCTTTTGGTGTATTCGTGCAGCTCTCTGGGTTGTTCACTAGTCTTGTTGTCCTGATTGTTCTTCTGCTAATTGGACCACTGTTCTACTTCCTACCCAAGGTGAGCTTAAATATGTGTCTCAACAACCTTTAGAGAAGGAGAGGGGGCAAGTTCACTTATCCTATCCTTTGTCTGTGTCTGTAGGCAGTCCTGGCATGCATCAATGTTACCAGCCTCAGACAGATGTTCCTGCAGTTCCAAGACTTACCTGACCTGTGGAGAATCAGTAAAATTGACTTTGTAAGGCCACTTAAAAGCAAGCTATAACACGATAAGTGTTTCTCACCTCTGAAGACAAATAAATACCAGAAAACTGAAGAATGATTATTTAATGCAGCCAGAATCTTTATTTATTTTAAAACACTGCAAATAGACATATAAATAGCTATCTCAGGGATTAAATATATAGATAAACTTCTGTACGCTGCCAGAAAGGACTATTGCGCTGGTCCGGCCCACATGAGATCAAAGTGTAATGTAAAATGAGCTTGGCATCCCTGCTCTACATCATCAGGAGGATTTCTTTTTTAACCATAACCTGCTTTTGTTTGTTTATGATAAAAAAAAACAACCCTCTGAGCAACAAATTGAACAAAAATGCTGGCAGTAGCAAACATGATACAAGTTAAAAAAAAATATATGCAAATTGATATTTTAATTTCTATTTTTTTTTTTTAAAAAAGGTCTGAAGATTAAATAAATGCTCCAGTTTAAAAAAATGAGAATTTTCTGGCCATTTTCATATAGTTCAGGCTTTACAGGGTTAAAGCCTCATGTCATATTGCTGGGTTTTTCCTCAAATTTCCAGAATTGCAGCAGAAGTTCTTGCTGGCAGTGTGGAGATAGAAGACTGGCCTCATAGCTGTCATCCAGACTTCTAAGTAATTAGTGCAGCAACTAAAGTAACTTTAAGAATTAGTGACACAGATTTCCTTGGTCTAGTGAACATTTTACACAGGTGGAGTGAAGTATATTATAATGTTTAATTTAATCATGCAGGATAAAAGTATCTCCAGCTTTGAACTGTGTCAAAGTATGTGCCATTTAAAGAAATGCTGTGAATATTTTTCCATGCACGTCTTCCATACTTTGTAATACTAACACTCAATTATTCCAAGTTCATTTGACAAATTGATGTCACCTGTACTGTCTTTAAACAATAAGTGCGGCATCATCAGTTGCCAGACTTTTTGAAATAAACACTGCCTGAAGCCAAGAAGCATTAATCAGGACCCTGGAATCCTGACCTACTGGAACACGGGGAGCACATCACATAAATTGCTTGATCCTTGCACCTTCGCATTAATTGCTAGGCTAGAATTAATCATAATTTATATCCTGTTATATCCTGACAAGACAATGCATTATTGTGTCTCTGTTTGTGTGTAGATGGTTTGGCTTGTAACTTGGCTCTCTGTGGTGATACTCAATGTGGACCTTGGCCTGGCTATCGGGGTGGTCTTCTCTATGATGACTGTCATCTGCCGCACACAAAGGTACATTTTCCATTCCCTCTGCACAAATACCATAGTGCAATCCAGCAAAAGCACTTATAAGGGAAAATGTGCACATCTGGAAGGTTAAAAATAAAACTCACATAAACACAAACATCATACTTCATGTATGTAAGTAGCATATGTGGTCTATCATAACTTATTATATTAATTTAAAGTTTATGATTTAACAGGGCTGGTTGTTCAGTGCTTGGTCGGGCCAGCAACACAGAAATTTACAGACCTCTGGAGAACCATAACAAGGTGAGCGAGGGTTACTTCTCTTCTTTGAAATATGAAAATGAGCAACCAGCTCCAGAAATATACAAACTTTCTCTCACCCTGTCAATATCTCGTCAAATTTGCATGTGGATTTGCAGTATGAATATCCAAGAATACAGGTGATGCATTTCTATTTTTCTTACAGTGCTACGAAGTGCCTGGAGTGAAAATCCTGACTTACAACGGGCCCATTTACTACGGCAACCGTAGCTTCTTCAGGGAGGAAATGATTAGGCTGCTGGGCCTGACACCAGAGAAGATCCGCAGGCGGGAGAAGGCCATAAAAGCCCTGGAGAAACGGGAGAGGGAGACCACTGTCAGCACTGTGGTATGATTATTTCTATTCCTCGTTAATCTGAGTCACAAAATATAAAAAAAAAAAATAGAGTACACATACATGGTAAAAATACAAAATACTTCAGTAACTTTCCGCTTCCCCCTGTGTTTTTTTGTAGGAAAGAGGGATTGCAAACACATCGTTTTCCTCAGAAAATGAGTTCTTCAAATCAGGTAAGCAATGACTTTGTATAAGTGTATGCTAAGTAAACAATTCTAAATACAACTGCTATTTCATGAATTTAAAAAAAAATATCAAGAGACTTTTTCACACCATATTAACATTTTCTGAAGACGTTCTTGTATTGCAAATAGTTTGAACTTTCAAATGAATACATTTTTTCTGCAGAAACATCTGAAAGCTATGACCAGGCAGTGTTAATCGATTGCAGCAGCGTGATATTTGTTGATGTTGCTGGAGCAAGACTCCTGACACAGGTTAGTCGGTGAAAGTAAGACCTAATTGAAAACATTGAGCCTGAATTACACCATGTCACCGTAGGCTTTTCCTTATTTCTTGATGCATTGTAATCAGTGCAATTTATTGCTTTCCCCCCCTTTAGATGTGTACTGAGTGCCAGAAAGTTGGAGTTCATGTATATTTGGCTAACTGCAATGGTGAGGCCCATGTACCCCAAATATTTTATTCCTAATTGTTTTCTTTCTGCTTTATTCTGTGCAAACTTTTATGTAGAAGCTTTCATATTTTCTAGAGAGAGTATACATGCTGACCGCTTGTTCTCTGTGCACAGAGAGTGTTTTAAAGATCCTAACGTCCAGTGGGCTGATGAAATACATGAATCCACAACATATCTTTGTCACCGTCCACGATGCTGTGGTGTATATCCAACAGCAGAAGGTAAATGTCAGAGTATTTTATAAATAGATGAGACTTTAAATTCTGATGATAAGAACAATGATGTTAACTATCTTGTCTGTTGCAGGAAAAACCTTCAGCGAACACCACGACAGTTTGGGTATGAGGCTGAAGGAAGGTGATGAGTTATGTTCCCCTCAACCAAGTGTTGAGCGCTAAAATGGCAGAGACCATTTTAGCTGCTGTAATAGCTAAGACTGTACTTGCCAGTGTTTGAAAGGCGCAGTAGCCTGTTGTAGCATGAAGTCTTTTTTTTTTTTTTTGAACCTTTATTTAACCAGGAAAAGTCCCATTGAGATTAAAAACCTCTTTTTCAAGGGAGTCCTGGCCAAGAGGCGACAACACGTTGAAATTACAAAGTTACATACTTATTATAAATAACAATTTAATTTGTGTTAACTTCTTACATGATAGTTTTACCATGTTTTTTATTTTTCAAATATCAGACTGACTGCCAAACTTAAATCAAAATCAAATCAAGCAGAAGGAATTAGTCCACAACACAAAACCCATCAATACAAAACAATAAAAAAAATGATATATATGACTGACATGAATTGTTTTCGCCCGTTTTTTTTTTTTTAGCTGTTGTATAATTTTGTATTTTTATTGTTGTATATGATGTATTTTGGCATGTTATCAGCATTGGTTGTATTTATTTTTTGTTGTTTTTAATACAAATGCATTTCATGCACATTGTATATATTTTTCTTTTACTATGCATATTTATACATTTTGAAATCTGTGCTTCAGTATGCAGTCATGTACAGTAGATAGCACTGCAACTCCAGAAAGACTGAATAAAAGACTTTAGGAATGAGCTGCGGCGACTGTGCCACCCAGTGGCTGTTCTGACAATGAATACATCTTACAAACAAAACCTGGAGCATTTTAGTGAATAAAAACATGCAATAAATAGAAGTAAAACGTCATCTGTAGGTTTCTAAATCAATGTATTGATTAGCAATAGTTATTAAGTGTGAAGACTTATACTTTTGAAGGAAAACGGTGTGGAATGTGAAGAATGCCACTCTCTGAGATTTGGAAGGGGGGAAAAGAGCAGTCTTTGTACTTTATCAGCCATTGTAAACAAGGCTGTCTGGACTGAGAAAGATTAAAAAATACTACAAAGTCTCATAGCAGCAGAGAAAATTATATTTTAGTATTATAAAAAAATGAAAACAAACAAACAAACAAACAAACCCAAAAACAATTGGAGAAAAACAGGTTATTAATCTTGCAGATTACTGGTTAATTTATGATACAAAATGCAGTTTTCACTGGAAATACATAAACATGCCACTTTTATTCTGGTATGTGTATCTGTCTTTACTTTCAAAACGCAGACATATTCTAAAAAATGTGATGAAATCTGCTATATATACAATAACTGAAAGCATCTCACACTGTTATGCTGCCCTCTGCTGTCCGACGGGTAAAAACCTCCCTGCTATCACATTCTTGTTACCTTGACCTGATAAAACTACATGTAGTGAGAGTCAAAAACCAGGACAAAAAAACAAAAAACCCTAATTATTTCCTTGCTTGATGTTGGATAGCCAAGTTATTAATTTTTTCCTGTGCATATTTCAAAGGGCCCTTGGGATACCGTGCCCTTTGGGTTTTCCCTTTAAAGCTCAAGGAGTGTTTTACTAATTAGTAGGAAGTTGTCCACTTTAATTAGAACGCCATACACAAGGCTGTGGCCAAATGTTTACTTAAGCCCGATTCTACACTCAGGCCTGCCTACACACACACACACACACACACACATACACACACACACACACACACACACACACACACACACATTTTCCAAAGAATAAATCTAAATCAAAATAAAAGTAACACTGGAAAATCCCCCAGGAATTTCAGCGATGTAGTGATCAAACTCAGATTTAAATGAATACCTGTTTTAAGATAATCTGCAAACATGGAAAACTGGAGGCGTGCAGAAGATAATTCATATAAGCTGACTTGACTACTGAGAGGGAAAAATAAGGTAATTTTCTCCCCACGCTTTGAGTACCATTATGGCAGCAAAGAAAGAAAACCAGGAACAAGAAATAAAGTGGATTATAATTGAAACGTATCTGGTAATAACAGGAATTTGAAGATAAAGAGCGTAAATTAAAATAAAAATAAATATGCTGGAATTCACTTCATAGCTGGGATAGGCTCCAGCGCCCCCCCGCGACCCTGAAAAGAATAAGCCGAAGCGGATGGATGGATGAATTCACTTCATAAACATGCAACTTGTATTGCATTTTTGTCTGATGTTTTATTTCCACCTTGTGGTCAAACGTTGGAGCAGCAGTCAGTCTGCGGGTGTCTAGCCTGAGAAAATGGTCACGTGCTGCTCCATCGTCATCAGTGGTGATCTGTTCTAACCCTCGGCAAAAATTCACAGACGACCCCTCCCATCTCCGTTGTAGGGCCCTCTTAGGGAGGCCAGGTTTCTCATACTATCCTTGCAAAATTTGCACATTGCCACTGCTGCAGTTTAAAGTTTGTGAACTCTCTGGCCTGAGGCCCCGAGGTGTTGCCTGTCTTGCCAGGTGGGAAGCCTCTAGTTGCCATTTATCCTAGTGAAATTGAATGTCTATAGATCAGGCCCAATGATGGCACGGAAATATTGTTAAAGAGCAAGAAAACAGAATTTGATTTAGCTTGAGGTGGCGCTAGTTTTAACTGCTTGTCTCCAGGGGGCGCCACTACTCCAAAGATACATTATAGGTGGCGACACGATTAACAGCAGTGTGTTAATTATGTCAGATGAGATCTCCGCCTAATCACGTTCACTAACTAGCGCCCTTCCCCCTAATATTTACCAATAGGTAAATGTTGGATTTTTATTTATATATTTATTTAGTCAGAGACTGAAACACCCTCGCTGCAGGAAGGAGCGCTTTCACAGATCATTCATCCCAACAGCAGTTAGACTCTATAACTCCTCAATCACGATGTCATAAGTCACTGGACACTG
>NW_024582370.1:2413987-2418553 GCF_018398535.1 Haplochromis burtoni
ATACTGTGTATGCTACCATTGTATATAGTGTATTATCTTACTTTTTTTCATTGATTGTACTTATTTGTATTTTTGTATTTCCTTCTGATATCTGTACCTGAGCTGAGGTGATACAAAAATTTCCCCGTTGTGGGATCAATAAAGTCTTATTCAAAGGACCTTGCAAAGAGTCCAGACGGTTTTCTTTGCAAGCTCCTTTGACTACGATGACCTGGATGACTGAGAACCTTCACAGACAAAGTCTTATCTTATCTTAAGACACGCTGTGTAAGTAAACAAACAACAGTTTGGTCTGCATTTCTTGAAAGACCACATCCCCCAAACTTAGTTTAGAGGGTCTACACTGCATATAGTGAAGTCTGCAAGTTTTTTAACAGCAAACTTGTTTTGTGCCCAAATGATTTTGAAGATCATTAGAATGAAAGTTATTGGCCATGTTTGCATAGCCCTTTTTAAAATGATGCTTTCATGACACTATTGTGTGTTGGGTGGTGGTCACGGCTATCCAGACTGACAAGTGGGATGTTGAATGTCACCTCTCCGGTGGGGAGGGGGCCTGAGATTGTCTAAATTGGAATCTGTTTCATACCAAATGCAGAAAAAATGTTTTAAGAAGGCAATGAAGTTTGTGTTCCAAAAAATAGGATTGTTTGCTTGCAGGACACCAGGAGAGATGAGTCCTCCGTCACAGATGGTGTGGTCAGTGAAGATGGTCGCCTGCAGGTTCAAGCTCATTGCATCTCCAACCCACATCCACTGTACTTAAGGGAAGTTAAAGACTTTCTTCTGCACCTACATTTGGATCACCTCGATCCATGACAGTCATTCAGGCAGTAATGCCTGGACTAGAAACAAGCATCCTTAAAACATTACAACATTCCAGCTCCTGTGTTGGAATGAAAAACAAATGTGTTGTTTAAATCAGAGACTGCACTTGTGACAGAACAACAAATATTTTATTTTGATTATATAAGTAAGTACAAAACAAAGTTGTGGTAGGCCTAAACTTATTTTCAGAATAATTACATCTGAGACTTTGTTTCATTGTAAGATTATAACAGTGATGGCAATATAATTGTTTGTTGTTCAGCAGAACAGTGTCCAGTATGTTGGCTGTTACACTTTGTGTTTGGAAATAAAAGTTGGGCTGATTTTAACATTATTACAAAAAGTGTTGTTAATTATTTTTAATCATATTCAGGTTACCACAAATTTTTTTTTTGAGTGGAGGATTGCTGGAGGCGATATGAGTGAGACACAAAGAAGTATACAAATAGGTTCCACATTATTTATTCATAATTTGTGTTCGTTATTAAAAATGATGAACTCGGATGAGGAAACTTCCTCTCTCCTAAAATACAGGGATAAAGGACTTCCACTTAGTTCTTTTCTAACTGAGCACTCAAAACGCTTTTTATGACAAACATTATTTACCCCATTTGTTCAATGTCGAAGAGTGTCGATGAACGCATCAGGGGCAACTTGGGTTCTGGTGTCTTGCTCAAAGATACTTCGACATGCTGACTTGAGGAGCTAGATATTAAACCAACAACCTTCTAATTGATAGACGACGCGCTCTTCCTCCTGAGGCCCTGTAGGCTTTAACAAAACAATGGCCTCATAATGGATCTGTGCTTTTTATTTAAATTACATCATTTTAAATATAACAAAGCTGTATTTAAATACTCATATCACAGAACAAAACAACCCCAAAATGATTGCTAGATTGTTTCTGTGTACGTAGGTACTTAGCTGATGGTTGATGTGCTCCTATTCTGGTGTGGAACTAACAACATTGCCAACTTTACCTCCCAGCAAAGGGGGGTTAGTAAAAGAGGTAAATGCTGACCAGATTCAGTTCACAAGTCATGATAGTCATGTAAAGGATTCTGCAGCCCAGTGATTGTCTTGCTCTCTAGACTGAGTGAGGTAGTTGAGGAGCAACTTTGGTTCTACTAGTAAGAAACAGCAGATGTTGGGGAAAAAAAACAAGTACTAATTTGGTAAACATGTACACTCATTCACATATTACACCTTTAACCACTAACCATAAAAAAGAGCCTCCCTTAGAGTGGAAGGGGGTTGTAGTAGATATTAATGAGAACCATCTTTAATGTTCCATCGGATTTGGGAAAGAAGTGGAAGGCCACTATTTGCTAAAGGAGTGTCACTTAAACTCGAAATGTAAGTCATATTTTCTGTTTAAAGATTGACTGTCAATCTGTTGGGTGCTCACTCTCTCTTACACAGTTTTTCTGTGTTATTACTTAGCCAGAAAACAAGAACTTTAATATAAAAAAAATAAACAGGAAATGGATGCTAAGGTTTTCTTTTTCAAACAAACAAACAAACAAACAAACAAACAAACAAACGATACACTCTAAAAAATATTAAACAAGCATTTTTAGAAATACTGTTAAGAAAAGACAGAGACAGCATCTGTTTACGTAAATTACTGACTAAAGGTTTCATAGATTAAATTTAGAGACACAGTCACAGCAGCAGGATATTGTGAAATCACTGACATTAGGGGAGAGGGAAAAAACAAAGAGTGCTGACCAGAGTGTCTGTTATGGTCGCTGACCTCTGGCTCTCCCTCTGTGAGAGTTTTTTTCTCCCTTTCCTGTGTTCCAGGTCTGCCTCATGAGCCGCAGCTGAGGTGTATTGCAGCTTGTCAGCCACGGCATATCTCAAACCGCCACGCCCCTTCCACTTTCCCCCATTTCTTTCTTTCTATATTGTGAGCAACGGTGTGCCTTTACAGTGGTAATTGGTTAATCACAGTGGAAGCAGGTAGGGGTTCTCTGCCATTTTTGTTTCAATCGTTTTCTCCTGCTTTTGCTAGACAGGGAGCTCAGCCATTGTATTTTGTTTTCGGCTAAAGAGTTCTTGGTTCATTTCTTAGTTAAAGAGGGTGTTTTATTTGTTGTTTTGGCCTTGGAGACCCTGAAGAAAAGAGCTTCCCTGTGTTCATCTTTACTTTAGTAGTTTTGTGCAATAAATCATGTTTAATGACATTTTTCAGTAGTTTTCTTTTTCACTTTGTGTCCCCCCCACCCCAGTTAACACTTCGTTTCTAAGTGGGACATAACAGTATCCTACTAAAAATACATACAAATGAAACAACTTAAACAACAAAAACAATCACGTGACACTGGGCATTAGTTTACAAAGCCATTTTTATCAAACTGGAACTGTTTTGCTGTAGAATACCTGCTGCTATATTGTGACTTGCAACAACGTACCTTTTTCTTAACTCCATTTTTTTTAGAACCCGTTTAAATAAAATAAATAAATAAAAATGCGGTGCTTCACAAGCTGAAGCTATTTATTATGTAACTGAAGATTTTCCTTTTCAGTGTCAACATTTTGCAAATCAGTTTGAAATGCTTTGAAAACAGTCAAAAGGCGATTTACAAGTTTCCAGAGAGTTGCTAGAAACACTACAAGCCACAAACATAAAAAACAAAAAAAAGAAAACAAACACCAACCTTGGATACCAAAGATCATAACTGGGTAATCCACCCAGTTCTTTTGTAAGTAAAAACCAAAATAAACAGTTTGTCTTATTTTACCCGAGCAAAACTATTTCTCACACTTCATTGACTGGTCATGCATTTGAACCTGTTCTTAAAGTAGAAGATTTCATTATGAGTTTTAGCATTCGTGGCTGACGATGAGTACCGGAATTTTTCATAGGCTTTTTGTACGTCTGTTTTACTCCAGGGTAGTATGATCTTTGACGCGTGACTCACAATGACGTCACTACAGGAGCCGATGTGGAGGTGGCCAAGAGCGTCGATGAAGAACTCTGCAAAAAGAAAGTATTCCATTTTCCACAAACCTTGATTTTGTGCCACTTTACTTTTTCTCATTGCGAAGAAACTCATCAATGTAATTTCTACAAGTTCTATAAGTTCTACACAAGTAACACAAATTCCTTAGGGATTATTGAAGTATTGTGATTCTGATAACAATTAATAACTCACCTAGATGGGCCTGCCGTGCGAGGCGCGGGTCAAATCCAACCTGCTGCACTTTGACCGTCCGTGCCATGAAGAAGTTGATGACAGCATCAGCTACTACGCAGTTGGGAAATCCTTTGATGGCATGGTGGTAGCCAAGTCTGATATGTAAGCAGTCACCCTCGTTTCCGCCATCCTCCACCGATATGGTGTGACGATAAGTTGCAGTGTAACCTGTCACCTCTCTGACTGCACCACCAACCTGAAATCAGTAAGACAATAATGTTAAGGCAGAAAAGATATGCATGGTTTCAAGAAGCAATACGTTGACTAGGCAACCATTGCAACTTGGATCTGGGCCCTATTTCTGGAGTAGTGTTCAAAAATTTTCAAAATTACAGAAAAACAAAAAAAAGAAAAACAGTCTGACAACTGTGAGTTTCTTCTCTTCAAGAAAGGCTGATCATTGATTTAGGGTTGTGCGTCAGTACGGAAAGAAAGCCATTGTTAGCAGTTTTCAGTTCGAGCACAAACTGATAGAAGCTGGCTTAATCGACTTTGTCAAATTAAATCACTTTTATTGTCACATCACATGTGCAGG
>NW_024582370.1:2421261-2423290 GCF_018398535.1 Haplochromis burtoni
AAAAAAAAAAAATTGTAAGTCTTTTGTAGTGGACATCGGGTCATGTTTTGATCACAGGATGATGTGGTGTATGTAATGACATCGTTTCCATGTGTGGATTTCTGAACATTAGAACTGCATCTGAACACTAAAACATAATTTTAAGTAATAACTTCTCATAGTCAAGCTTTTTGCTTAAACTTCAATCTGCTGACCCAATAGTCACCTAAATGTTGATTGTTAGATCACATCACCCATGGCACCAATAATGGTCATGCGTGGTATGACCGAGCTGAGTGAGGAAGAACTGTGGAAGATGAGTCGCAGTCGGTGCTGAAAGGAGATGATGTGGGTGAGGGCCAGGCACTAAAGCAGGAACAGGAAAGCAGAGGCATAAATGACGACATCAGGAGCCCTATACAATACTTCTTATTCATTATGGATAAGAAGTATTGTATAGGGCTCTGAAGTTCTCAAATGCCATACAGGACAGCAGCCCATCTTTCTATGGTCTCAGCAGATTGAGACAGCCTTGTCGCATACTGTTTAAGAGAGGTCTCACCTTCCAGAGGTCCCTTACCAGAGACATCAAGATCATTTGTTACTTTGATCTTAAAGAGTCTGTCTTAATTTACTGAACTGACTAAAACAAAGAACCAGTAAATGCAGATTCTAGGTTATTTGAGTTTTTCCACAAACACTGCTATGTTTTCAGTTTAAATGCCATCTACAGAGATGAGCTGATCTGTCTGTGTTTTATGTGCTTTCACATTTGTCTTTCTCAAACCTTTACTGTTTGATCTTATCAGAGAGCTACCGCTCTTGGCAGTTGTGACCAGGTGTTCTGCTTTCATGTTTCATGCAAATTTCTATATGGTTGAAACTGAACTGACAAAGACAGGAGATGTGTGTGTCTAATGCAGTTATAGCCCCAGAGGGGCCGATGGCGCAATATGGCAGCCTCGCTTCTGTCAGTCTGCTCCAGGGCAGCTGTGGCTACAACTGTAGCTGCCTCCACCAGTGTGTGAATGTGAGAGTGAATGAATAGTGGAATTGTAAAGTGCTTTGAGGGGTTCCAAAAAGCGCTATATAAATGCAATCCATCATTATTATTATCATTATCATTGCATACTATGATACTAACTGCAGAAATCAACAGTGTAAATAGTTAAATAAATCTAACTTTTAGTTGATGTTTTTAATCTGTCACACTACCAGGCCTCACTTCCACCCCGTCTGAAATCCTACACCATAGTCCCCTTACCAAAAGAAAAAAGACAAATCACCCACAACCTGCCTGAATGAGTATCGGCCAGTAGTTTGATACTCACCAATTTGCCTACAGGGCTAACAGGTCTACTGAGGACGCTGCTGCTCTCCATGCTACCCTGTCCCACCTGAAGCAGAGGAGCTCCGCACACCTCTTTATTGATTTAAGCTTTGCCTTTAACACCACCCTCCCTCACAGATTGGTGAGCAAGCTGTTGACCCTAGGACTCCCATATTCCACCTGTCTATGGATTAAGGACTTTCTGACAAACCGGACACAAGGGTGGGTCCCCACAGTTCCTCGGCCATCAGCACCGGCTCTCCCCAGGACTGTGTGCTGAGCCCAATGCTCTTCACACTATACACATATGACTGTGCCCCCGCTCACCACAGTAACACCATCATAAAATCTGCAGACGACCCACTGTGGTCGGGCTCATCCCTGGGGGAGGATGAATCTGCCTACAGGGACAAAGTGGAGCAGCTGACAGCATTGTGCAGGGACAACAGCCTGCTCCTGAACACAACCAAGACAAAGGAGATTGTTGTGGATTTCAGAAAAAAGAAAATGGACATTAAACCTCTTTACATCAATGGAGATGGGGTGGAAACATGGGCAGAAATCTGTGCCATCAGAAACTGAATTTGAATAAGGTAAATTTGAATTGCTGAGATTGAATCTGAATTGTAACTTGAATAAATGCTTTTGAAAACTGAATTTGAATTAGTCTAATTTGAAATTGAATTTATGGTTTGAAAATGATCATCACTAAATTGAAAT
>NW_024582370.1:2424352-2430120 GCF_018398535.1 Haplochromis burtoni
CTCAAACTCCAGTCCTCAAGGGCCAGTGTCATGCAACTTTTCCATGCCCTTGAGGACTGGAGTTTGAGACCCCTGCTGTATGGTGTTCATGCTGTTTTCTACCCCACAGTTACAGCATGTCTGACTGCCTGTTCAGCATATGCAAAAAATATATGATGAGTTTAAGCATGTGATGACTAAGGCCTTCCATTATGGTCCTATCGTTGTTCTATTGAGAGCATCCTGTGCTACTCCCTCTGTGGTTTTCCAGCTGCACGACAGCGCAGGAAAAAAAAAAAGTTCAGGGGATTGTAAATATTGCCCAGGGGATCATTGGATATACTCAACCGCTTCTGCTGTCTCAGGAAAGGAGGAAATATAAAAGACTCCTCAAACCCCACTCATAATCTTTTTTGAACTGCTGCCATCAGGCAAAAGATACAAGAGCATCAGAACAAAGACTAATAGACTAGATAGCAGTTTCTACTCTCTAACTGTTAGGGCTTTGAATTACAAGTAATCACCTACAATTCAAACTGGCAAATAGTGCAATGGATGACATCCTGTGCTATAGTGTTTATGTGCAATAAGGTTCTATTTATTATTACTGAATATCATGCTCTATTTTTTATTCTATTCTTTTGTAATTATACTTAAACTTTCTTTTGACACTGCAATTAATTTCGTTATACTTGTTACAGTGATAAAGGTGTGTGTGTGTGTGTGTGTGTGTGTGTGTGTGTGTGTGTGTGTGTGTGTGTGTGTGTGTGTGTGTGTGTATATAAAGGTTCTTATTTAGTTTTCTACACATGTCTTCTCATTCATAATGATATGTCTTCTTCTGACCTTTCACCTCCATGTTCCAATGTCTGACTTCCCTTCCACAATTTTAAGTAAACTCTAGACTCATCTGTCTCTCTTCCTCTTTAAGTATGGACACAGGTTAAAAATCTAAGGTAGTGGTTCAGAGTTACCGAACTAAAGTTTTGTTTTGGAAGGTAAAGTTACCGTAGTTTTCTCAAATCCCACTAAAATCCAAGTTAAGACAAAGACATTAAAGAAGCGATTTGGGTTTTAGCAACAGAATCATTTAACTTCACTTGTGGCCACAAAATGTGAAACGTATCAATTCCTGTTATTCTGAAAGGAAATGTCACGTACTCTGTTAACCCAGCCTCCACAAATGTGGTAATAGAAAGCCCAGAGATGGACTCACAGAGATTGCACAAATCGTGCTTGACATAGAGCTTTCAGATTCATGGCACCCACAGAGGGGAAAAGTGAACTCAGAATCAGAAAGGGTTTTATTGCCAAATGTTGAGCAGGTTTACAATAGATTCTTGTCGCATACTGTTTAAGAGAGGTCTCACCTTCCAGAGGTCCCTTACCAGAGACATCAAGATCATTTGTTACTTTGATCTTAAAGAGTCTGTCTTAATTTACTGAACTGACTAAAACAAAGAACCAGTAAATGCAGATTCTAGGTTATTTGAGTTTTTCCACAAACACTGCTATGTTTTCAGTTTAAATGCCATCTACAGAGATGAGCTGATCTGTCTGTGTTTTATGTGCTTTCACATTTGTCTTTCTCAAACCTTTACTGTTTGATCTTATCAGAGAGCTACCGCTCTTGGCAGTTGTGACCAGGTGTTCTGCTTTCATGTTTCATGCAAATTTCTATATGGTTGAAACTGAACTGACAAAGACAGGAGATGTGTGTGTCTAATGCAGTTATAGCGCCAGAGGGGCCGATGGCGCGATATGGCAGCCTCGCTTCTGTCAGTCTGCCCCAGGGCAGCTGTGGCTACAACTGTAGCTTGCCTCCACCAGTGTGTGAATGTGAGAGTGAATGAATAGTGGAATTGTACAGCGCTTTGAGGGCCCCGAAAAGCGCTATATAAATGCAATCCATTATTATTATTATATTAATTTCATATATGTACAACTGAAATCACATTAGTAAATAGTTAAATAAATCTAACTTTTAGTTGATGTTTTTAATCTGTCACACTACCAGGCCTCACTTCCACCCCGTCTGAAATCCTACACCATAGTCCCCTTACCAAAAGAAAAAAGACAAATCACCCACAACCTGCCTGAATGAGTATCGGCCAGTAGTTTGATACTCACCAATTTGCCTACAGGGCTAACAGGTCTACTGAGGACGCTGCTGCTCTCCATGCTACCCTGTCCCACCTGAAGCAGAGGAGCTCCGCACACCTCTTTATTGATTTAAGCTTTGCCTTTAACACCACCCTCCCTCACAGATTGGTGAGCAAGCTGTTGACCCTAGGACTCCCATATTCCACCTGTCTATGGATTAAGGACTTTCTGACAAACCGGACACAAGGGTGGGTCCCCACATTTCCTCGGCCATCAGCACCGGCTCTCCCCAGGACTGTGTGCTGAGCCCAATGCTCTTCACACTATACACATATGACTGTGCCCCCGCTCACCACAGTAACACCATCATAAAATCTGCAGACGACCCACTGTGGTCGGGCTCATCCCTGGGGGAGGATGAATCTGCCTACAGGGACAAAGTGGAGCAGCTGACAGCATTGTGCAGGGACAACAGCCTGCTCCTGAACACAACCAAGACAAAGGAGATTGTTGTGGATTTCAGAAAAAAGAAAATGGACATTAAACCTCTTTACATCAATGGAGATGGGGTGGAAACATGGGCAGAAATCTGTGCCATCAGAAACTGAATTTGAATAAGTTAAATTTGAATTGCTGAGATTGAATCTGAATTGTAACTTGAATAAATGCTTTTGAAAACTGAATTTGAATTAGTCTAATTTGAAATTGAATTTATGGTTTGAAAATGATCATCACTAAATTGAAATTGAATTTTATATTTTGAAAATGAATTGATTTGCTTTGAAACTGCATTTTATCCTTTAAAAATTCAGCTCTCGAATAATTTCAGTTTCACTTCTCACCATTCAGTTTCAGTTCTACAATTCAATTTCAGTTCCAAAATTCAGTTTTTTGGAACTTACATCCGGTTCCGGTTCAAGCGCAGATTAATAGAACTACGTTTTACTAGCGGACCGAAAGTGTTACTGACGGGAATCTACAGCGTCTTGAGCTGAATTAAGACTTCAGAAGTCATTCGTCATGTCGAATGACCAGCGGATAAACTCTCAGGTTGGTAATAAATGTATTACATGTATAAGAACAAGCGTCATGTTAACAAATGATAGCCGTACGGTAACTTTTATGCTTATTGTAGCTGTTAGCTAAAAACGCTAATTTAGCGTAGTTTGCCCTGAATTCAGCTTTGACAACAAATATGATCGACTGTTTCTAGTAGAATTCCAAAGTTGTCATCTTGGACCCTCTCAGAGTACCCCCTCTGTATGCTTGCAGAGACCCCTACAGTAGGGAAACATGCAAAACGGTGTCCAAACCTTTGTATTTTAGCTTTATTTATGTCTTACACAGCATCCCAACTCTTTAGCTAACTTAATAACTTTAGCTAAAGTGAATAGTTAGTCTAATTCATTAGTGCAGCATTACTGGATCACCTCTGTTTGAATGATATACAACTATCACTGAAACAGCAAACTTTGTAAATAAGCAAACAACACTTCTCATTCTCTAAACGTTTGGCCACAGCTGTAGATTACACTATCAGTGCTTGTTCACTCTTAACAATAATTACATTTCTAAATTTACTTTGTGCATTTACAGGTAAACAATATCTAATATTTTATCTAAATGACTGCTTTGTCTTTGAAAAGGGTGAAGAGCCTGAGGCCGGTGACAGTCCAGTTCTACTCTAAGTACATCCTTACAGTGGCTCACAGGACAAGGCCACATTCCTGTCCTGCCAGAAGAGAAGAGAAACTTCAGAGTCTTCATGCAGTTCAACCACACCTGTCATATTCCATATGACAGGGGTCTCAAACTCCAGTCCTCAAGGGCCAGTGTCATGCAACTTTTCCATGCCCTCGAGGACTGGAGTTTGAGACCCCTGCTGTATGGTGTTCATGCTGTTTTCTACCCCACAGTTACAGCATGTCTGACTGCCTGTTCAGCATATGCAAAAATATATGATGAGTTTAAGCATGTGATGACTAAGGCCTTCCATTATGGTCCTATCGTTGTTCTATTGAGAGCATCCTGTGCTACTCCCTCTGTGGTTTTCCAGCTGCACGACAGCGCAGGAAAAAAAAAAAGTTCAGGGGATTGTAAATATTGCCCAGGGGATCATTGGATATACTGAACCGCTTCTGCTGTCTCAGGAAAGGAGGAAATATAAAAGACTCCTCAAACCCCACTCATAATCTTTTTTGAACTGCTGCCATCAGGCAAAAGATACAGAGCATCAGAACAAAGACAAATAGACTAAATAGCAGTTTCTACCCTGTAGCTGTTAGGGCATTGAATTACAAGTAATCACCTACAATTCAACCTGCCAAATACTGTGCAGTGGATGACATCCTGTGCAATAGTGTCTGTGTGCAATAACGTTCTATTTATTATACTGAATGACTGTGTTCTACCTCTCTTATATTTATATTTTTTCTCTTGACACCGCAGGGACTGCACTTATTTTGTTGCACTTGTTACAGGATAAGGTGTGTGTGTGTGTGTGTGTGTGTGTGTGTGTGTGTGTGTGTGTGTGTGTGTGTGTGTGTGTGTGTTATAAAGGTTCTTATTTAGTTTTCTACACATGTCTTCTCATTCATAATGATATGTCTTCTTCTGACCTTTCACCTCCATGTTCCAATGTCTGACTTCCCTTCCACAATTTTAAGTAAACTCTAGACTCATCTGTCTCTCTTCCTCTTTAAGTATGGACACAGGTTAAAAATCTAAGGTAGTGGTTCAGAGTTACCGAACTAAAGTTTTGTTTTGGAAGGTAAAGTTACCGTAGTTTTCTCAAATCCCACTAAAATCCAAGTTAAGACAAAGACATTAAAGAAGCGATTTGGGTTTTAGCAACAGAATCATTTAACTTCACTTGTGGCCACAAAATGTGAAACGTATCAATTCCTGTTATTCTGAAAGGAAATGTCACGTACTCTGTTAACCCAGCCTCCACAAATGTGGTAATAGAAAGCCCAGAGATGGACTCACAGAGATTGCACAAATCGTGCTTGACATAGAGCTTTCAGATTCATGGCACCCACAGAGGGGAAAAGTGAACTCAGAATCAGAAAGGGTTTTATTGCCAAATGTTGAGCAGGTTTACAGCATTAGGAAATTGCTGCGGTGCTTCAGTGCAAACATACTGTTATAAATTACGCTTAAATAGACATGAAAATAAGAATAAGAATTAAAAGTGCTAAGTAGTAGATATGATATATACATGATATATACATGAGTGCAGGTGGTGATCAGTGCCAAACATGGAATGATGCAGTGAACACAGCGTAGGGTCATGTGTTAGGGGTGGGAACAGTCATACGGTTATTGTTCATGTGTCCGACAGCAGAGGGGAAGTGCTGGGTTTTTAAGAGGATGTGGAATGAAACTTTTTTTTTTTTTAACATTTTGCCTTTTCAGAAAGGACATTTACTGGTAAAAGCACAAATCACCACACACCTTCAGTGTTGGGGAGTAACGGAATACATGTACCGCCGTTACGTATTTAAAATACAAAATATGAGTAACTGTATTCCGTTACAGTTACCGTTTATAAAGGTGGTATTTAGAATACAGTTACTTTGTTGAAACTTATTGAAACAATAAGTTCCGTTGGAGCAGTCTTTCAACGCCTCTCTGTCTCTCGCTAGTGTAGCCGGATGGGCTACTCGCCCTTCTTTTTCTCTCTC
>NW_024582370.1:2430145-2439330 GCF_018398535.1 Haplochromis burtoni
TCTCGCTCGCTCTACCACCCTCGCTCTCTTTCCGCTGCACTCGCTCCTTGTATCATGTGATTGGGTTAATTAGGAACCCACCTGCATATTGATTACAGGGGGTGTTTACCTGTATAAAGGGAAGCCAGTTTTTTATTGGATCATTCCTCCCGAGCTTCTGGTGCGATACAGCAGTAAATGCTGGCCTATTGGTTAATTTACCGATACAATCGGATTATGTGACTGCTACAGGTAGGCCTCCTTTCGACCTCTTTCTCTCAAAAGTCAGCAACTGGTAGTCATAATTCTGGGGCCCGCTACAGCGCGGCTGTTTCTCTTTCTTTACTCCAGCTGTGGTGGAGAGACGCGTGAGTTGCGTTCACCGTACAGTACAGCGCCTCCAGTCTTGGGGTAAGCCCGCTTATATTATAGCTGCTAGTATTTGTAAATTAGAGACGATTAAGGTTATCTTTGCCTTTTTTTGTTTGTAGGGTTTGATTGCTGCTGCACCTTCTCAGGGACCAACTGCCTGACTTTTAAGCAAAGAGTCGAGACGCCTGCCTAGCTGCTGTCTTGTCTTTATTAAGTAGGCTTTTTTTTTTTTTTTTTTTTTTTAGCCTGGTGTTCTTCTATTTTATTTTGGACTGTTGCTCGTACCCACGCTTCTGTGATCGGGCAGAAGTGACACTCTGCCCGAGCGTCGTGCTGAGACTCCAAATCGCCTGGGTTGCCGGTCTCAGCCGGTGGGGAGCCAGACCGGCCTACGCCTGAGAATAATTATTACCAGCACGAGTGGTAGTTTGACCCGTGGGGTATAAGCCTTTCCTGTGTGTGCGTGTGTGATTTCTTTTATTAAAGTGTGTTTTAGTCTTTTGATGATCTGTAGCGAGCCTGACGCTCAGTGTCCTTTTTATCCTTTTTAACATATTTTTCTGTGTTTTATTTCAGTGAACGGAGGACGAGCCAGTGGCCCTGGGACCTCAGGTGGTGGGTCGTTTTCACACTTTCTTTTGTACAGCACTGGGTAGGCTGCAGTGATTCTTTTTTGTGTGATTTTCTTTTGGTTCCACGGCTGCTGGTAAGTCCAAGTTCCACGATTGTTTTATTTTTTACTGTAGGACACTGTCAATAATGACGCTACATCTTGACTTTTAATATTTTATTTATTTTTTCTATAAATAAAACTGTTTTAGTATTGGAAGCCAACCTGCCTCAGTGTGCATCCTTGAATCTGTGCGGACTCCTTTTTATTCCTTATATCTATTTATCTTAAATATATTTCCTGGGGGTGCAATTCCCCTAGGTGGCGTTGTCAAGTTTATTATTTTGTTTATAACCCCGCCGACCACTTGGTCACAATAGCAAAGTTGACCCAGACAACAAAGTAAAGCTAGTTTTCGGCTACGAGCCCGACGTATTAGCCAGAGGTCCCTTTACTACGGTTCGGAGCCGCGGACCTTCAGTAACAGTAATAAATGACAGCAATTAGTACATTCACGTAGTTGTAAACGGCATGATAATATATTATTATTATTATTTGCATACCGGATTGGTACTGTTAATTTGATACATGGTAAATAATCGGTTAAAGTTTTCTAAGTTTAAGGTAAGGGCAGAGGTCACTTCCTGTTTTGGGGGAAAAAAGGTCAGAAGCTGCTCATGGTGAATGTCAAAGAAGAAATAACAAGTCCTAAGTTCCAAATACACCGTTTGTCTACTTGCAGGCCAAAGTGGTATGTTTGTTTATATTTTGTGAATTTTATATTGCAATATGTTTGCTGAAATATAATTTCCTTGTACATATGCATTCACCAGTTCTACGGTGTACCTGTGTACATTAAGAGAAGCACAGTAAACATCAGTAAAGAACTCTCGTGCCTCTCGCGTATGTGTGCAAGCCGGCATACAAACAATTACATTGTTTGCATTCGTTGCCTGCATGGTAGAACACCGTGGACAAAGAGGACAAAATGTGTCAAATATACAAATTATCCATCAAAAGTTGTAGCATACTCCAATTTTCCCGTTATTTATTGCAATTTTCATGAAGCCCAGTGAATAGCTTGAAATGGTACAGGTCAGTGGTGAACTGCCAGAGGTTTAGAGGGGGAAAAAAAAAAAAGAAGGTAAGGTTACCCAAAACTGAAAAATAATGTACATTTCAGAATTATACAAAAAGGCCTTTTCAGGGAACACAAAATGGGATAACAATTTAAAGCTGTTCTGCAGCAATGGAGGTTGAGCAAGCTTTGAAAGCTGGTGCTACAAGTTGCTACAGGTTTTCCAGCTTTTCTGGATTACTTACAAACCCCCTCTGTCTGCATAAAAGCAGTGTTGAAACACACTGTGGTACCATACGCTCGTGAGCATCAGTTGAACAGTATTGTACTGCAGAAAGTAGTGTGTTGCTAGCAAAAAAAATCTTTCCCACAGAGACTTTGCAAGGAAAGTCAAGGTGTGCGTGAGTACAAGTAAAGGGACACAAACTGACAGGAAGAGGTCTGGCAGACCCAAAGCCACAACAGCTTTTGTGATAGGCGGCGAACAGGAAACTGCATGACTTTCAATTTAAAAAAAAAAAAAAAAAAAAAAATTGGGTTTTCTAAAACTTTTGACTGGTAGTTTAGATCTACATCATCACTGCACTTCCAAAACTGGCACCCAAGACTTGTCATCAGGGCAATTTCAGGGAAAAGAAATGTAAAACGCAGTCACCATTTCCCTTCTGCTCCTGACTATAAGTAATAAATGAATGAATGAATAAATAGAAACATACAGTGGCAGAAAATTATGACACGAAAAGGAAGTTAACTTGTATTTTACAAGTTAATCTTGTAAAACGGTAATTCTAGTGATTAAATTTCTTTCAGCAACAACTGAATATTCTGCTCATAATCAAAGATTGTAAGGGCACAGTGACATTGCGCTTTGCTTTTCTAATTACTAGTTTGCATATTTGCATGAAGTTTCAGGCCACTCCTTTAAGCTCACTTTAAAAACAAATCAAAACAAACAAAAACAACTGCATCGTCTTACCAGATCCAGAGTGGTCTTTTCTAGGATGTCCACCATCTTCTCCAACTTGGTGTTTGCGGTAAAGATGAAATCATCATCCACCCAGAGTACATATTTGGTGATTACCTGAGACACTGCCAGGTTTCTACCTGCAAACCAACCCTGTATAAACAAAAGCAATCAATAATAGAATAACCACAGTAAAAATGGCAAAGCAGGTCAAACTGACTGAGATGAGCAACTGAGTTTTGGTTCCAGAACAGTTTTGGGCAGAGAGAAGAAAGCGATTATCAGGGGAGCTCTGATACTAGGATTCACCATAGCAACAAGGAAATAGGTGGCACAAACTAAAGATAAAAGTATTAAGTTTGAGGGCATTTTTAAATTGAATAAAAAACACAAAAACAAAGTAAATATGTTGCATTTGGGTCCTACAAATAAAGTAAGCAAGGTGGTTAAAGTGAAGCAGAAGGGGAAGAGTTGGAGACGAACTCAGATTGTTGGAGAAAACCTGCCAGCAAGCAGGTTAAGTTCACAGTCTGTTATTCCAGTTATTGAAGTTAACTCTCTTTCTGGAACTCCCAGAGTGTCCTTCATCTCAGGCTTAACAAACTCAGAGTTTTTCACTAACCTTGCTTCCTGGAATAGGGCCCAGGTCATTACATACAGAAACAGTAACTTGTTTACCTTTCCAAATGGCATAATGTAGTGTTCAATATGAGGACCAGTCACGGGCTGAGGATGTTCATTATCATCTGCTATCACAATAGTGACGGTGGGATAATATTTTCTTATGCTGTCAATGAGATCTTTCAGTTTGTCATAGCGCAGAAAGGTCTTGGTGGCGATGGTAACTAGAGCTGTAATATTGTACTCTAAGGGAAACAAGAACAACAAATTAAATACTCATGTGACTTTTAAACACTGTGCATCAAAAAGCTAAACTTTACATATGTTCATAGTAACTGCTCACGAACCTTTTTGGTATCCCGAGTTGTAAAGTTTCGGATTGTTTCGGTGTTCAATTTTGATGGTGAAAAATGACTGGTGATCTTTAGTTGCAAACTGAACTGCAGAATGAAACAAACAAACAAAATGATAAAGGCAGAATTTATGGGCAGTTATCGTTGTGAAAATAACCTTTGCACATGAAGCTGTAAGCTGCATTTGCCTAAGCACAGCCCCATCCTCAATGACATGTCTTAAAAAAAAAAAAAACCAACACTGGGGAAGCCTTCACTCACCTACTTCATTGGCTTTTAAACCATGTGGTCAAGTTTAATTTCTATTGGAACTTTCTGGACAAGAACATTCCTCAAACATTACATTGGTCGACTCCTTTGTGCGAGCAGAATCATCTGCAGCTCAACGGGACGAAGACCAAAGGCCCCTGTTTCAATCCAGGGGGTCGATGTGGAGGACTACAAATACCTCAGATTACATATAGATAATAAACTGGACTGGGTTAAAAACACCACTGCACTCTACAGGAAAGGCCAAAGTTGTCTCTATTTTCTGAGGTGGCCGAGTTCCTTCAACATATGTCAGACAATGCTCAAGATGTTTTTATTATTTGTGTTGTGGTCAGTCCTATTTGTATATATTAGAGCTATTTCTTATACTTTATAAACATTGTAATATTTCAATTTATTTAATTTAGTTCTGAGTATTCTGATCTGATTAAAGTAGTTTCTTTCTTGTCTTTACAAGTGTGACATATGCTGATGTTATCATCAACTAGGAGCTGAAAAAAACTGAATAGTACACTTACATTTTAACTTCCTGAAATACATAATGAGTCAAGAAATAGCAGTAAACGTAACATGCACACGGCTGTCAGACTGCCATCTGTAACCTCCAGTTCACGGATATCATCTATCATTCTGTAATGGTTAATGCTTAGCTAGCATGTGTAAGCTCTTTAATCAAATACTGTCAATGCTTTAAAAAATCTACTTGAGTTTAAATCTCCTTAAATTTGTATTCTAATGCCCATTTATTTATTTAATAGATAAGAAAATAATTGCTTGTATAAAGTTACATACCAAACTTTGCCTTCCTTTCGTCTCATTGTGGGTGGGGGTGCACTAACTGTTTATATGTTCAAACAGGTTCATTCTACATTGCACTTTTAGTATCAGTTTCATATCTACATCATAGCTTTACTTGTGTCTGCTGTCTTCGGATGAAACACGATGTTTGTATAGGTGACAAACTGCAGTTGTTTGTTCAGAGCAGAGAGAAGAGGACTCGACAGAACCATGTTCTTCTCTCCCACTCCCTGGATGGAGACCATGTCCACCTTAGCAGCAACATCAAAACTTCCAAGTGTTGCAGTCAAAGATACCTGTTACAGGATAAGCATTGGTTGCAAAAAAGAATTTAAAATAATCATATTTAAAATGATGACAAAAAAAAAAAATGCAAGACAATAATTGAGGCATTACCATGTGAACTGATCTTGTTTCTTCTTTAAGGGCTAAACCTGCAGAGAAACGGTTATTTTTGGAGACAAAGTGAATTTATATAAATAGAAGATTTGAAAATATGCACCCATTTAAACAGCAGTTTTATTTCCTCTTTTTAACAAGAAAGTGCTCATGTAGAACACAGACAATTAAGTTTTGTTTTGCTTTCTGTAGCTTTAAATAAAATGACCACACATGCACTTAACCTTCCTGTGATTGTTCTGCATCCTGTATTATACCATGCACAGTGTTTTCAATCAAAGTAGGGCCCAGTGTAACTGACCTTTTAAAGGTAAAAGTTAGACTGGGTTTCAATGTTTTTTTGCATGTTAAATATGCCTTTACCAGGAATGATGATTGTCTTTAGGGGTCGCACCAGCACCCCCTGGGTAGGATACTGAAGAGGACTGTTGGCCTCAGCTACATTAAGCACATCTGCAGGATTGTAGGACCTTTGGAAACATGACAATGATATACACACACTACAACATAAAAGCTGTGAGTTTTTACAGTTGTAGTCTGTACACTTAGAGCAGTACAATTTATTTGATCAACTCAGGCTTGATAGTGAATTTAACAGGTGACATCTAAAAACCTAAATTCATGTATCCTCTTGTATATCTAAAATAATATCTTACTTTAAAATATGATCATAGACAATTGCAGATTGTATCAAGAATGCCGTTCTGCTAAGTATATTAAAAGCCTCTTGGACGAAAAGGTTTAAAAAAGAAAAAAAGAAAAAAAAAAAGGTCTTGCTTTTGTACAAAAAAAATTGCTCAGTTGCTTGATGTGGGAAAATTTCCAGATTGTCATCTAAAATCTTATACACCATTCCTTATTTAATCAAAAGATGCAAAACATGCTTCACCTTTCTTGAAGGTTGTTGTACTCATCAGCTCTGTGCTGCTTTACACTTTCAGGATCAGGGTGGAGCTCCAAAAATGCTTGATCAAGATTGTGAGCCCACACGTGTGGAAAGAGCAGATTTGACAATGGTAGGTGAAAGGTTTCTTCATCAGCCTGGCATACGCAGGCATTTTGAGCCAAATGACTGTTGGAAATAACAAAGAGTTAAGTAATAAGAACAAAAACTTGAATTTAAAAGAAAAGGTCACACTTACACACCTTGCCATTTCCTCCTTTATGTGGTAGGGTATGTCCTTATAACCATTTGTGGCGTCTCCAATTTTCCCAGTGAAGAGTTTTTTAATGGGCGTAACCTGGCTTGAGCTTATGTCAACTTCTTTGCTGCTAGGTTTCCAAAAATAACAGAGGGCGACCAGAAGAATTCCACTAAGCAAAGCAAGTTGAACACACTTCCTAGAACTGTTGTGCATCTAGAAAGAAAATTTGTATCGATATCATCAGGTTGATAAAGCAAAGTGGTTTGGGAGGGACAGACATTATGTGTTTCACACTGGAATTACTGTGTTTCAGTGGGTCATTGGAAACTTGAAATGAGCCTACACTTTATTAGTGCTCGATGGAAAACCTATCTAGGTGCAAGGCTGAAAGCCAGACATGCACACTGCAAACATGTGCTGAAGACTACAGTACAAAGTACTAAACCATAAAATAATTGAACTTGTAGACTTATAATTTCAAAGATAAAGTTTACCTAACTTTATTAGGACTGTCAAACCTTATTTGAAGACGTATTATGCTGCAGATGCACAAATCATCACGAGGAAATTATATCAAAACTCTAACTCCAGTATAGCTTTTTAGAGCTGCTCTACTACTGTTCTGCTTATTTTGTCTTTCTTGTCAACAGGATGTGCTCTTTTTCAAGCATGTGGGTCTGCTGTTGACACAATTTTATGTGGTCTGAACTGGAAAATCATTGGTTGTGTAACCACAATCAAATTCAAATTTTATTTGTCACGTACACAGTCATACACAGTACGATATGCAGTGAAATGCTTAGACAACTGCTCGTGACCTAAAGAAAAAAAAAAGGAAAAGGCTATGAATAAGATAGGAAATAAATATGAAAAATTAAAAAGGGTAAATTTAACTAGGAAGGAATAAAATATAAAAAAAAGGTTAAAAATGAAATAACTGTACAACACAAATTAGAATGAAGGGTAAATTTAACTGGGAAAGAATAAGATAAAATATATAAATTAAAGTTGAAAATAAAATAACTGTACAACAAAATACACAATACACAGTATAGAACTATATAAGAATGTATGAAGAAATATAATATAAATAATATATATATATATATAGATATATATATACACACACACACACACACAATCTAATTTTCTTTCTTTTAATTTATCCAGCTGAAAACGTAATATCTTGTATTAAATTAATATTTTATATTAAAACATATATTAAAACATCTTACCGAAATGGGATACTGTCTAATTATTTTATATTTATTTACCTCTTGGTAGCTTATTTGCAGTACTTATAACCAGGAAAGGCAGCTTTAAAAACAGCTTGCAAATACTTTAAAAAAGTGTTTCTGTTCTTATTGATCACGGAGTCACTTCACGCAACAGATTTTACAGAAAATCTTTGGGATGCAGTGGAACAGGAAGTTCAAATCATGGTCGTTTGAGGAATGTTTCTAGAACATCGTTGAATCTACGAAGCTCTGAAGGCAAAACCCAGTGCTAGCAAGAGCCTTAGTCAAATCAGCTCAAAGTTAACTAGATCCTTGGTACACCACAATGAACTTGGGGGCTAAACGATCATTCAAAAATGTTAGTTAGTGTTTTTGGCAAAATGAGAATGCTCCGTTTCATATTTTCTTAGACAATTAAAACTATTTAGCACAACATATTCGCACACATTGTAGCCCCATTACAAAGGGAAATGAAAGAAAACCACTGCACTCTGAATATAACCAGCAGCCTACACTTTTTCAGAAGATATGTGACAGTAGTACAGGAAAAAGAAATGTTTCTTACTGTTGCTGCTTCCCTGCGATAAAGACGTTCTTTACGGCGGAGAACTCTCCAACCAGCTTTGCATAGGGTGCGTTCACGTGTTTGTGGGTTCTAGGCTGTCAGTACACGCTACAGCTGACAGCCACACCTCATTTACAAACCAACTGCTTCCGACTGGTCAAAGTGTAAAACATTTTCTTTAAAAAGAAGGCCATTTTTGAAAGGTCCGAATGTCCCCTGAATGAAACCTGATTATTATCCATTCAGTGGTTTTGTAAAATTCATGTGGTGCTACAGTACTGTTACAAATTAATATATTGCCAAAACCACACTTGTTTTTAAGCTCACAATTTACTATAGTAAGGGTTGAAGTTAAAAGAAAATATGTTTGGAGAGTCAAAGGCTTAACATATACAAACACGATTAGAAAAGCCTCGTCAGTACCTACAATAACTTAAAAGTATTATAATGAACCTTTTGGGTCACACCAGCCAGGCCGATTACAGGTTTTGTCTGTGTTCCATTGCTGCTCCCCTGTGGGCGACACAGTGTAACTCTGCAGGCCACTTTGGAGGTCTGTGCCTTTTTTTTTTTTTTAAAAACAGTTTTTCTCAGTTGCTTTGGTGCATTTCTCACAACAGAATTGATCTCTGCACCACTACTAAGGCTCTTCTCAAAACAATTAGTGCAAACTGCAAAACATGGTGGATAACTTGCAAAAGTGAGTCACTTCATCAAAAAGAAAAGTCAGTTGTTCAAAATAAGTAGTCAATGCTTCAAAAGCAAGTCCCTTAATCAAAACAGATAATATATC
>NW_024582370.1:2440301-2442037 GCF_018398535.1 Haplochromis burtoni
TACATACATTGTCCGATTGTCACCAGGATCATCCCTTTCATTTTGTGGGATTAGGTCCCTATAAAGAGCGTCTAGAAAAGCCAACAGGTGTTGTGTATTGTATGCACCAATACGAGGAATATGGGTGTGAACGCCATTTTCTGAGATTGCTGCACACATTGTAATATTTCCTCCTCGAGAGGAGAGATCAGACAAACAGCATCAGGAGATGCTGAAGACTGAACACAAACGAGACGTAGTCAGACGGCACATGAAAAAGAAAACAGCCATGAAAACAAGCAAGAACCAAAAACTAGAAACATAATTAAGTAAAACAGTCTCTCAACAGCTAAACATAATCATCTCATAATTCCAAAGAATGAAAAAGTCCAAACAAAAACCTGAGGTCAAAGACCCAGGACCATGACACTTCCTATGTGTCAATTTAGCATAATGAGGGGAAAAAATGTGGGGCAGATATGGTTTGTCACTAGGGCCATAAAGGACCTCACCTGTTATGTACACTCCTGCTGTTTTCCACACATTTCTCCTCTGGGTAACCTTGCTATGGGTAGTCTGTAAGTCAGTGTTTGGAGAGCGTTTGGTTTTGATGTCATGCTGTGGTCTGGTTTCACATTCTGATTAGCTGCTGTGTTGGCTGATGCATCCAGTGTATAGTTGTCTGTAGAAACAGAGTCTTCTGAGTTAGTGTGAGCTTCACATTTACAGAAAAGTCTTTGGGAGTAACGAGGCCTCCAACAATGGAGCTACAAGTTTATGATGTGCAGTGGATTTCTCTGAATTAGTTGAAAACTTTTGTTTCCCTAATGTGACAAAATAATTTATCACCGCATATCTGGAATCAGATAAAGTGATTATTTGGACCTTAGCAATTTCACATGCTTGTGTGAATGCTACCAGTGCAGCTACTTAAGCTGAATAGAGACGACAGTGATGAGCATGATGCTAAGATGTCTTTTTCTATGCTCGGTGCATATTCTACTTGATTTAGTCAGCACCGTCAAGATCCATTAAAAAAATGGTTGCGATTCCTTACTTCGATGGGGACTCTGTCTCTACAGACAGTTCCTAGAGATCGAGCAACAGCAACTGTACTAAGCCCCTCAAGTGGTTCCACCAAAATACATTGCTCTTTCCCTAGTGTTTGTGGGGCCCTGACCCAAATCACCTGCTCACTCTGTCCAGGGAAGAAATTGTTCAAGTGAGTGGCCACTTGTACAATTTCTTCTTGTTCGCTACCTCCTGGGTGGCAATAAGCTGGTCGAAGAGTCCTATTGCAGGCAGAATTCTCTGACAGTCCTGAAAAGCTGCTGCCCATACTTGTTGAGTGTTTACATTTGATCCAACAGCATCTGTATCTGAGGCTTTGAGAAAAGCTTAATATCCCAGCATGGAACAATGACATTCATTCCTAAAATAGGCAGTGCATTTGGATTATTATTGTCATCACAATTCCCATATCCTTCAGAGTAATATCTCCCATCTGTACTTCGGCTAAAACATAGCCCACATAAGGAATTGCTAATCCATTTGCTGTTTTCCACTTTAACCAGTTGAGATCTCTTTAATTTCCTGGTTCATGAGCTCTAAACAACCTCTTAAAACAAGCTTCAGGCATTATTGTTACATTAAAACCAGTATCTAACAAAAATATCACTTCCTTACCATCAACAAATACCTCTAAAAATGCCCCTAAAAATTGAGAGTGGTTTATCTGGACTGGACCATTGTCATCC
>NW_024582370.1:2442594-2444440 GCF_018398535.1 Haplochromis burtoni
AACCCACAGCTGTTGTATCCCCATACAGTTCTTTAAGTTAAAGAAAGATCTTATCTGGTGTATCCTGTTCCACTTGCTCCAAAATAAGAATTTGCACAGTGGTTCTCCTCCAAACGCACTCAGCACAAAATGACACTGCTGTTCTCTAGACCATTTTTGAGCGCAGAGCATTGCACAGTTTCAAATAATTCATCTGGTATACTGATCAGTCTAAGGCAGGTGGTTTCATATACTGGCCCCAATTCTGTCAACGTCCCCAACATAGCGTTTTCAATGGGAGAAACATTTCGTCACTCATCCACGTGACTTCTTCAGTGTCAGCTGACTGCAGGTTTCCCCAACCTTATAAACAGTACCTTTCCCCAATGACTGAAACTATCCCAGTGAATGAACAATGGGCTGTGGAATCAGTTTCTTGATCATTAATATGCAAATTGTCATGTCCATTGATCAACAACCACTAATCAAAGACCAGTGATCCAGGAGGCCCCCTCCTGGATTTAGAGATGGTCTTTTCCTTTTCATGTAAATGCCCTCCTTGACTCCCCGCTCAAACCAGAGTTCCTACCTGTCCATAATGTGTACATCCTCATCATTGAATGAGTGGCCACTTGAACAATTTCTTCTTGTTCGCTAGCTCCTAATTACAGAGTAGGCTTTTTCTCCTTGAACTCCCCGAGGCTCCCTTGTCCCTAAGGTAGTTCCCCTGCCTTAGGGACTCCAGGGCCACAAGCATTAGCTGCACACGCTCCACTCAGGTGTTACAGTGGATGATAGCATCATCCAAGTAGGTGGTGGCATAAACTGCATGCGGGCACAGGACCCAATCCATGAGGCGTTGGAAGGTGGCTGGGGCTCCAAACGAGCTGAACGGAAGTGTGAACTGGTGCAAACCGTACGGAGTGGGAAAGGCTGTTTTTTTCCCCTTAGACTCTACAAACGGTAGCCCTTGGTCAAATCCAGCATTATGGAAAATCAAGCAGTGCCTAACCGGTCCAGGAGCTTGTCGAGCCGGGGCATGGGGTACACTTCAAACTTTTACACCTCATTCAACTTGTGGTAGTCAACACAGAACCGTATAGACCCATCTTTCTTCACTGCAAGATCTATGGGGATACACCATGCATAGTGCGACTCTTCTATTACTCCCATTTTTATCAGCTTAGCGGATTCCTTCTGAACAATTTCTCTTTTATGCTCAGGTAACCTGTGAACTCTTTCCATGCTTTTAGGAGGTTGAGGTGATATTACCTGTGTGTGGCTCCTCCCCTGTCCAACCACTTCATAATCAATATCTCCCAACATCAACAGCATGTACATTTGATTTGGGGGTAAAAACCTGGTTAATTTTTCTTTTGCAAATCTCAATTTTTGGTTGAGAAAAAGTAATTGAAAGTTAATGTTGATGAGAACTAGTTTACAAAAGTCTAAAAGTTGTGTGTTTTGTGTGTGTTAAAAACCAAATTACCATCACAAGCTATCCTCTTGAAAAAGTCTGTGCATTTTCCCATAATGTGATATACAAATGATCTATATATTTTTTTTATACTGCTTTAATAAATGATAAATTAACAAGTAAACATTATCAGATTTAAACATTTCCTGAATAATCAAGAACATAAGGTAGGATTTAACACTAGATTTAAAAATATATATTTACTAAGGAACAACTAAGCTGTAGTGCCTCTTCACCTCACTGTGCAATACCTTTTGTGCAATACTTTTGTAAATAGTCAACAGTGCAATAGACTCAATACTTGAAATGTGCAATTCACTTGTATTTTTATTTTTATTCCTATTTATTATATTTATCCCCTTCGTATATTTTATTTATATTGTCTCTGTA
>NW_024582370.1:2445496-2446641 GCF_018398535.1 Haplochromis burtoni
AGGCAGGAGGGAGGACTCATATGCAGGACTCAGAAACAGAGGGTGGAACTTAGGGCGTAGCTTTATTGCCGGACGAACTCTTGTTAGAAATTAAGACTTACAAAAACAAACAAACCAACAAACCAAAACCCAGAACTAGAAACTAAACTGGAACTGGAACCCAGAAACTCGGAAACTCAAACTAGGAGATGCGGAGGACATGAAGAGAGAAGACACAGCACAAGGAGAATGCGGGTTAGGTTAATGACGCGACAGCAGGCAGAGAATGACAAAGGACTAAAATACACAGCGGAGTTATCAGGGAACAGGAGACAGGAAGGAAACACAGCTGGGACTAATTAGGCAGGATACACTGACATAAACCAGGAAACACACCGACTAAACTTACAGACACAGACTCAAATACACGGCTTTACACAGAGTCATGACGGACTTGGAACCAGAGGGAACAAAGAGACAAAACCTAAGGACTAGAAATCACAGAGCCATGAACCAAAAGTCTAGTAATGATAAACCGTGATGAAAATCAAAGCTTAATAATAATGCAAAACTCAAAACACTATAGTGTCAGGACCGTGACACTATTAGAGCTAAGCACCCACCACACAGCTCTCCTGTCAGGTCCTGGTGGCCTGTTCATATAGGAAAGGCATGATTAGAAGGCATATGTGACAACCAGCCTCCCCTGACACCACACACTCAACCTACTGCTCCACCCCTTCTCTGCAGCTGAGCAACAAGTCACACCCCGCCACATATCCCCATTGCCCAACTTAGGATGGGGAGCCACCTGGCCTTTTAAGTGCCACCTTGAACTTAAAAAGGGACCTCCCTGACAGGAGACTAGCTCAAGTGATCATGATAATGAGAATGCTTCAAATCAGCTTCAGCTTTGCAATGATTTCCTCTGAAGTAATTATCTGACCGGCACAGTTCTTGATGAATTTTCCCAAATAGAGTCCCAGTACACCTGTCCTGAAGCTTTTGAATTTGTTCTAGTCATAGATCAATCAATCAATCAATCTTTATTTATAAAGCACTTTTCATACAAAGAAAATGTAGCACAAAGTGCTTTACATAGTTAAAAGCAGCCCACCCCACCCTCCAACTCACTCCCCACACTCTCAATACACATATATCCCCCC
>NW_024582370.1:2464514-2488658 GCF_018398535.1 Haplochromis burtoni
GTGTGTGTGTGTGTGTGTGTGTGTGTGTGTGTGTGTGTGGTCAGAGTGTGACCACATAAAGACTTCCCTAAACCTGCTGTTCTCGAAGTCCAGCAGTTCATCAAACCAAAAAGCACTTAGACTAAAACTGATATAGCTACGTTAATCCTACCGTAAAACAATAAGACAAGGTACGACCTCTTCCCATGCTCCCAGGATGTGGGGGTGGACGCTAGAGCACCTTGAAAGAATGTTACAGACCTCCTAGGATGAGACATTCTTTCAATATGCCACCAACTATATACTTCTAAACACAAATGATTACATGCAGTATTCTACCATATGCAAACTTATATCATTAAAATATTATACTGACTACTAAGTACAATTTTCCATTGACAGTTGGTTTTTGTTTTTTTTGCCCTTTATCCCCGTCCCTCTTCTCTGCTGTTTTTCTTTCCCTCTGTCTTTCTCCCCTTTCTTTTCCTCAGTCAAGTCTGTCCCGTATTTAGCAAGTGAAAACAAAAAATAAAATAAACAATAAAAGGTGAATCAAATAGACCATTACGGTAAAGCTGGGATGGTCCATTTGGTAAAGTAAATCCGTTGGGCATCTTTCTTCACCTTTAGACAATAATTCTGATGGCAGAAGAGCCAAACAGGGCAGGCAAAAAAACTAAAACAAAAAAAACAAAAGAGTCCTTTATTTGTTATGAAAAACCTTTCAAATCCATCCAACAACAACAGTGATCAAACCATTCCAGGCTCGAACGATCTGCAAAAGTCGACTTCCCCCATCGCTCACTATGTTAGTGTTATCGACTAGTAAAAATGGACAAAACATGGAAATTTATTTATACCCAAATTCAATAACTTCCATAGTTTTAGATTCTCTGAATTAAAAAAAAAAGTCAATTATGCATTCCTGCTTTGAAAAAATGTAACCATTTACAGTATTTTCCTTTCTGTTATTCTTTAGGACCTCAAATGAAATAACCTACTTTGCTGTGAAACACTTGCTGTATTTACAATTATAAGAATTCATCTCTTGTTAGTTTAGAGTTTAACCTCTTAAGCACCAGCGCCCCCAGATACAGGGGCAAAAGGGAGGAGATCGCATTTAGGGTTAGGCGTGTGTGCTTAAGAGGTTAATTTTGTTGCATCAATAATTAACATTTCATTGCTTAATTAATTGCTTACTTGCTTGCATAATCTGTTCTGATCAAATGTTCTTGTTTTTATTTTCTATGTTTTTGTATATTGCAGTATAAAAATATAAGCTGATGCACATTAACCAGTCTTGCTCTGTGCAGCTGTTAAAGCTCTTTCTTAGTGCACAGTATACTCTAAATAGACAAAGTACAAACAGAGATTGTACATATAAAAAGTGTAGCTTTATCATATATGAAATTTGCTCGTACTCTGTTAACACATTCTTTTTGCACAAGACAAAAAAAAGCACTTCCTCCTCAGAAGTGAGACATTTGCATCACAGTCTTAAATAGTGTTGCTGTCTTTGCAGAAGTTACTAAATGAAAGAGAAAACACCTATTACTCTCACAGTTTAACTTTGGATTTCCACCACAATACCAAATGACTGTTTACAAGAGGTGAAAATGACCTACAAATGAATTGAACTGTGTGAGTTTAGAGGTTCAAGAACATCAAAACTCTAGAAATTTAGTCCCCTTCAAAAGTGCTTTGTTAGCACTTTTGGTATATGTTTTAAATTTTTAAAAACATTACATTTTTTAAGCTTTACATTCAGTCACACTTGTTGTATATACTACATTTGCTTATCTGGAGCAAGCTAAGAACCCAGCTGTAGAACAGAGATCAAAACAGGATCATAACCACGGTTTTATTGGTTAGAGCTTTTGTAAGGTAGCATCAAAACGTCTTTACTAACTGGGGAGCTGAGAGGGTAGTTATAGCCAGGTTGCCTTTAACTGCAAGAGACGAAATGGGGATCCAGGGCAACAGGTGACTCGGAATGTACTTTAATTTCCGAGTTCTGTTTGAAAGTGGAGTCAGTAACTCTGGTGAGGTGGCTTGCATTAACGTAAAGTGCTTATGATTGCTGGAGCTGGCTTGAAGCCTTTTGGAGCCGTTGTAAGGGTGACACCTAGAGGCGATTATTTGCAGACGACAAGTCGTCGCCATCATTTACCGTTACCCTGTAGCTGTCTCACCGGCGTCTCCGAAAAACCAGTGTCACTTGTGACAAACAAATCTTGATCATCTGAAACAATTATTATTTCTCAGGACGCGGACGAGCGCTTCCTCATACGTCACCGACAGGCGACCAATGGCAGCGTTCATTTTCAGAGCTTACCCACCGCGAGGTAGAAGAATGTAATTCTACTCAGAAGCTTTTCTTTGCTGGTAATCATCTTATTTGGCGACACAGTGCAGGGAGGACTTCACTGAGAAACAGTATTTCGGGTGAATGAGACCTGCATGTAGCCGTGTGCTCGACAGGTGTAGCGTCCTTGTGCTGTTTTTCACGAAATACTTTAGCTGCTCCTTGGGGTGACAAGCACATCGTGATCACAAATGACTGATCCCCAGCAAAGGTAAATAACATACAGGAGGGAGGGAGTCTCTTAAAGGCTTGTATTTCTCATTTATTTACTCAGTGGACATACACGAAACTTTTGGTATTCATTTATTTCATTTGGAAAGCGATCTGGGTTCCCTTTGGCCTCGTTTTGCTGCCAAGCAGTTTCTGTCGTGTTTATTCATTTATTGTCTCAACGGACGAATCCCTGATTATTGTAACCAGATTGTCATGTCATTTTATTTATCGTCTGGATAAAGTAGAAGAGCAGCATACAGGAGAGAAGCTGCTTTGCCATAAACATTTCTCGTCACGTTAATCGTTAACATCTGTCTCGGATTTGGGGTCTTTAACCTCATCAGACGCAATGAAAAACACTGCCAGCGGCCCGCTGACAGTTAGTTATGAAGTGCGTGTCAAAAGCACTTCTCTAGTCTTTTTTGCTCCAGCGACAAACTGAATTTAAGTGTTGCTAATATTAGTTTTAACCATCCCGTCTTTAAACCAAACAAAAGGAGGAGGTCTTGACGTGACGTCACCATAATAAATCAAACGGCTTCTCTAGGCACGAGCAGCGAAGTTAATCATGTCGTCATTTGTGCACGTTATACATTAAACGCATGTCTACTGCAGTGTCAGCGCGCTATGACTTCATAAACATTCAAATAGTTTTTAATGACATTTTTCAAAGACTAAAATCATGAGGCAAAGTATTATAATTTAAAATTATTGCAATTAAAAAAAGAAAACAATGATAGCAAAATTAATTGTACAACTACATGCAGTCAGTCTGCTATCAAGCACCTTACGCATGTAACGCAAAAGACGTTTAATGACTGATATTTGTTGGCCTTTGTGGTTTGGCTGTGCATCAAATTGACTGAGTGTGGTGCTGTTTCATGTAGACATGCAATAACTTGGACCTCGCAGCTGTGGAGACATTATCGCCATGAAAGGCTTCAGCTCCAGATTGGGCTTTTCGCTGGGCTTCATATTAGGGGCCTGCAGTACGTACTTCTTCCTTCACCAGGTGTGGTTTGAGAGAAGTTACCCTGTTCTGTCAGGAGCTCAGGAAAAAGTCACTGCTGTGAGGGAGAGGCCGACCAGCTGGAGGAAGGAGGGAGCTGCTGTTAAGAATCTGCACCTTCCTCACCGTACAGGTGTGTTACACTCATTCAGCTGTATGAATACATTTTTTTTTCTAATTTAATAATGGCTTTCACATATTTACAGTGCAGGAAACATTCTAAGCCCATGACTGAACTTTGCCTTAAAGTTTAGAGATTGGTTTACAGACACAACGGACTTGAAATAGCACCAAGTCTACTTTAGACTGTATAATGATGATAATACCTATTCTGCTTTGGACTGTGATGCACATATGGAATTTTTCCACTATTGCTTTCATGCTACTTCCAATTGGCATGGCCAAAATAATGACAGCTGAAAGGATGTGGAAGGGAACTAACTGCATATGTATCCAAATGTGTTAAGTAGAGTGTGGTGTGGCTTGTAGAATGACAAATGCAACAGGTCAACTGCATACCAGTTAACACTGCTATATACTGTCGTGTGTCCCTCCAGATGAAGACAGCCAGGTGGCAGATATGTTGTATCAGAAAGTACGCGTTCTCTGTTGGGTGATGACGGGGCCGTATAACCTGCAGAGCAGGGCCCAACATGTCAGGGCTACCTGGAGTCGGCACTGCAACATCGTCGTGTTCATGAGCTCTGTGGACGACCCTGACTTCCCCACTGTGGGCCTGGGGACAAAGGAGGGCCGTGACCAGCTCTACTGGAAGACCATTCGAGCGTTCCATTATGTCTACGAACACCACGGGAATGAAGCAGACTGGTTCTTAAAAGCGGATGATGACACCTATGTGGTAGTGGACAACCTGCGCTGGATTCTGTCCAACCACTCCTCCGAAGAACCAATCTATTTTGGCAAGCGCTTCAAACCTTATACCAAACAAGGCTACATGAGTGGGGGAGCAGGTTATGTACTCAGTAAAGAAGCCCTCAAAAGATTTGTGGAAGGCTTTCGAACCAAAGTTTGCACACACACGACCCCTGTGGAAGACCTAGCTCTCGGTCAGTGTTTGGAGAAGATGGGTGTTCTGGCAGGAGATTCCAGAGACACTTTGCAACGAGAAACTTTTCACCCATTTGTGCCAGAGCACCATCTTACTGGCAAGTTCTCCAAGAGCTTCTGGTACTGGAGCTATTGCTACTACCCAATTGTTGAGGCAAGTCCCCTCACATTAGTTTCATTTTTGAGTGAGTAATAGTGAAATGGGCTTACACATTGTGGTGGTAAAAAACAAAGAAATCTTTTCATACAAAGGTCATTTCTAAAATCCAGTTCACAGATAGCGCGTAGATAAAGCAGACAAACAGTGAGTGGATTAACCTTGTTAGAAAGGGGCAAGTTAGGTTAGGACGTCATGCTGATGACGGACTGAACCTTAAATTAGAAATCCTTTAATGTCATTAGCTTATGTCTTCCATTCAAGTGACAGAGGTCTTTCATTTAAAAAAGTGTACACACTTTTTTCTTAGTGAAAGTTACACTTACTGTCATATAGGCAATAGTGTTTACAGTCTTTAACTGAAAGTACTTCAAAGACTGTATATTGAGTGCTAACACTAAAAAGTTCCTAATTTAGAAAAATAATCAAATTTTGAATTTAATGTCAGGCACATACAAACTTTCAAAAAAAGTTGGATCGAGAACATGTTTACTGCTGTGTGGTGTCATGTTTTCATTTAACAAAACAGTTTGAGAACTAAGGAGGCCAGCTTATATAGAAAACGTTTCAACAGTTCAAGCCCTTCTTTGAATTTTAGTGTCACACCATGCCAAACCTTTTCAATCGATGGCGTATCTGGACTTGTAAGCTAGCCAGTTTAACATTTTAAATATGGAGACATGCAATCAGAATATTGGCAAATTTGGTTTGGCAATATTCTGACTGAAACCAGGAAGTCTTTTTCTTTAAAAACCAAAAAAGGCCTTCCTTTGGATGGCAACATAATTTGTTCCAAAATATGTTTGGCCACACATACTGTAGCAGCCAATTAGCCAATCACATGGCAGAAACTCAGTGAATGTAGGTATGAGGACCTGATCATGATGACCTAGAGACTTTCAAACTGACTATCAGAATGGGGAAGACAGTTTCAGATGGGCTGGCCCAAGTGTTTCAGAAACTGTTGCCCTACTGGAATTTTCCTTCATAAACATCTGTACAGTTCACATAGAAAGGAGAAAATATCTAGTGGGAGGCAGTTCACTGGGTGAAAATGCCTTGTTGATGCAGAAGTCAACGGAGAATAGCCAGATAGTAACTCAAATAGCACTTGTTATAACCAAGATATGGAGAAGAACATCTCTCAGCGCACAACATCTTGAGCCTTGAAGCAGATGTACCAGGGCAGTAGAAAACCACACTGGTTGCCACTACTGTCAGCTAAGAACAGAAAACAGTCTCGCACAGGCTCATTAAGACAATCGGATGGTCCGGTCAGAAATTGCCATAACAACATGAAGGTATGGTCCCATCCTGCCTGTATCGCAGGAATATTCTCTTGGGACAGCACCAACTGAGCATTGTTTAAATGCCAGAGCCTACATTACTATTATTTTTGACCATTTGCATCCCTTTATCACCACAGTGTATTTATCTTCTGATGGCTGCTTCTAGCAGCCATCTGTCAAATCAACAGAACACTGTGGTGAAACATGAGAATCAT
Source organism: Haplochromis burtoni (assembly GCF_018398535.1). Taxonomy (NCBI): domain Eukaryota; kingdom Metazoa; phylum Chordata; class Actinopteri; order Cichliformes; family Cichlidae; genus Haplochromis; species Haplochromis burtoni. The sequence goes on from NW_024582370.1 coordinate 2,470,810, forward strand.
GGATGCGGAGCCCATGAATCTGCAGCAAATGCATGATGCTGTCAGGTTCATATTGAGAAAAATCTCTGAGGAATGTTTCCAGCACCTCGTTGAATATATGCCAGTATTAAGGCAGATCTAAATGCCACTAGCAAGGAAAATCTAATGAAGTGGCTAATGGATGTATATTGTTGAGCATTAATGCTACCTTCACAGTAATCCAAGTAATCAAGGGTTGAGGAAACTTCTTTGAAAGCACAGTTTTACAAATTACAGGTGACACCATGCTTCAAAAGGTTGAATAAAGAAAAGCTATGCTTGACACAAATCTAATATGATAAATTAAAGGATAAAGTGGTTAAAACTTCTTGGCTAAAAGAGTGTTGCAAAACGTGACCACTTGTTCATAAGTGATACTTAAATAAACTGATAAATAAGTAAATAAATTATCCAGCTATTCAGTGGAACGTTTGCTTTGATTTCCAGACCAAATGTATGAGTGAAACGTAAGCCTTTCCAAACCTACAGTTCATCTACGGTTATCACCCGAAGCAGGATTAGTCAGTTAACCAAGTAACTGATTTAATCGCACCGAGCAGGGTCTCTGAACATGTGAAGGAATAATCAATAATTCTGACCAATTTATATCTCTTTATTTATTTAATCATTTAGAATCAAATTTAAAAACTGTTGCCTGATGTTTTGTATATTTTACTTTGAATTAGAAACATAGGCATTGATTTAAATGAATCATCAGAAGAGTACTGACTAAAATAAATGAATATGTGAGTATCTAACACATTCAAGTTGTGTGCCTGACCCTTGCAAACAATAATTGAATTTGGAAAAAAGAAAGTGTTCATTTTAAAGTAGACGATTGCAGCACAGACAATGTCCTGTCGAATGAGGGGAAAATTGGTCAATTTGTTGCTGATGATGCAACTAATCTATTGTACTTTGCAATTAAAATGAGGCAGGTTCATTACTGATGCTGTCAGCTGCTGTCTGCCTGAGTATGGAGCTGCTTTATTTTTATTTTTTAAAGGGTAATAAGAACATAAATGTACTTTTAATATTTTTAAGCCACAATTATTATTAATTTTTTTTCCTCAGACAATGAAAAGGAAAAACTGTGACAACATGTGACCGTTTATGAAACAGTAGTTAGTTTTAATATTACTCTTATTATTCTTTCTGGGTCACAAAATAAACGTTTAACATATTTTCAGGCGAGAATGTAGCTGTGTAAACCTCAAATATCTGCTTAGTTTATCAGGACACCGCATATTTTCAAAAGCGCTCCACGTTTTCGGAGACGTCTGTTACCCACCAGCTCGATAGCTAGCCGGGGTTCAAGGCTCACTAGAGCCGGTGAGAACACCAGACTGCCGGCAAATAGTTTTCAAACCCACCGCCGTCTTTCGCTACTCAGGTTAAATATATATAAGTCACTTAGATAACTCAAAAATGTTATTGTTTGGCTTTTTTTTTTTGTATTTTATTTGTTCCTGAGTAAATCGGTTTGGCTGAGATTAAAGTTATAGTTTTTACACAGCTGAATAAACGTCAAGCAGACAGCTGATTATCAGGAGTGTGAGATGCTGGAGAATATACTCCGGTGTCCTGTTATATTTTAGATAGCAAGGAGTTTATTAAACTTTACCAAAACAATCTGCAAATTTCATTAAAATTTAATAAACTATCATCTTGTCTTTATTTTTAGTTAGCACCTTAAAAGCTTAAAGCTAATGATAGTTATATAAGAGCAGATGCTGCTGGTGCAATAAGCTGTACTTTTACGTCCAATGGATGATGATCTGATTAGTTGACTATCAAAATAATCGTTAGTGGCAGCCCTAATGTGCAGCACTCTCTTTTCTTTGGACTGTATGTGGTTATTTGTCTTTATTAAATCCAATATTTTGTTGAAAATTACATTTCAGTTCAGAGATTGAAAGCAGAGAGCGTTGTACACTTTGTACAAGGACGATTACTGATCATGTTCTCAGGTGTGGGCATTAAAGCAAAACTCAGTGGTTTACAATAGCAATGACTATCAATGTGATTATGGACGGTGACTGCTACTCATGTAGTAAAAATATGAATACTTCAGTGTTAACATATTTTGAGTGAGTTGCTTTTTATTGTTCTGTGTGTGGTTTATGTTTTTAACCTACGTGTTATTCTTCCTTAGGGTCCGCAGTGCTGCTCAGACCTGGCTGTATCGTTTCATTATATCGAAGCAGAGCTGATGTACGTGATGGAGTACTACACCTACCACCTAAGAGCGTATGGTTATATTCCACGCTACCAGCCCTCTTTACGTCACGGTTTGAATGTCAGCCCACACTCGCAGACGGCTGTAACAGCGGGACTTAAAGCAGTTCGAGGGGTGAAGGACGGAAAGAATCGCACAACTGTTGCCTTTTCTCTCAATGGAAACCAAACCAAAGAGGATACGATGACAGAGGAAAAGGAGACGGAGAATTTAAACTCCCATCTCACTGTGAACAGGACTGCAGTCGAATAAAACGCTGTATTGTATTAGCTGTGTTGTGTTTTTAGATGGTACTGAATGTGTTTTAACTGCAGTGTGTCTGATCGCCATCAGAAACTACATCAGGAGCACCTGTGGCTACTTTCCTTCTGTGATCAGTCAAGAAGAACTGTGGTGAAAAGTATGACTTTTTCAGATAACCCTTTTACTGTGCACTAACAAGTCTTTTCTGCTGAGTATGACAACATGAGTGAGTTGTTAAAGATAAGAGATGTTTGAGTGGAGGCTACATGTGTCTCAGCTGTGTTCAACCAATATGAACATCTGGTTTAGCCTTAATTATATTTGACATCATCAGTGTTTGAATTTATTGTCACAGCCAATGTGCTTGGAGTTATGCAGGAAAAAGCAATAGATGTATGACATTTATTATTAATTGTGAGTAATTAAGTAATTTGGCATAAAATACTTCAAGTTAATAAATTAATTTTGTTTAAATTTCGTTTGTAGCTCAATCTAATTAACACACGCTTTAAAACCAGAGCCAGGATGTTTGATATGATGTTTGTTTCAGAAATGCAAAATAAAGTGTTTTCTTTTCACCTTTCAGAGTATATTTGAAACCCCCCGTTGAACCGTTTGAGCACCTGATTTTATTTAACCCAACACTGTGATTGAACAGTATTGTCTCAACATGAGACAACAGCTTGAAGAATCACTTAAACAACAAGGGAAAATGCACCAACATTTAAATGAATGAATTATGTATAAAAATTACATTTATTTTGAACTTTAAGAAAAAGAATGACATGATAAAGAAATAGAATTTATTACTTCTAATTATGCTTTGTCTCCAAATAAAACCGTACATTATGCTTGGTACATTGTCACTTTCATAAGCCAGGTACAGTGGGAATCATGTGGTTTTTTTTTGTTTCCATCAGACATTTGGTTTACTGTTGATGTTCTCGGTGACATTCTGTCATTGTAGCCAAATGAAAGTAACTGTCAGTGTCTACAGTCCCTGAAGTAACCTGCAGGAAAAAAACAAAACACATACATGGACATAAGTACCCTAAAAATCCACTGTGAGAACTACAAGTAGAGATTTACTTTAAGAAATGAAAAGCATGCAGATGGTTTGCATAAACCAGTCCCTTTTAAAACACCACAAATCTTCCGAAGTTCTATGTCTGAAATCGGTTTTATCCTTAATTATGCAGGATGATCATTAACTTATTTTTTCTAAACAGCTGACATTTGGTGATGTCTGTTTAAGAATAAGGAAGAAGCACTCACCTCAGCCTGCACTTGTTGAGAAAAATGCCTCTCCTCTCTGGATACTCTCTCCTCCAGGCACCATTATCTGTAACATATACATAGAAAACATGAATATGAAAGGCGACAAAGCTAAAAGGACATGGATATTAGACACCTGCCATACACTCACCAGTCTCTGCGTTTCTCCGTCCCATAAGTCCAATAAAAATGTCATCCATCTCCCCTTATATATAAAAAGCAAAATGCAATATTTCATGACAATTTTAAACGGTCGTTTTACGCCATAAGTAAATTACAAAATCTTACTTTTTTGGGATGGTTGTTCAGCGTCAGCCTCTGATGAAGAAAATAAAACAAAAACAGAAGACCGGTGAGATTTTCAGAAACATTGCAGCAAATATTTTATTCTTCAGTTTATAGCTTCAGCATACTGTCAATTAAATATACTATATATATATATATATATATATATATATATATATATATATATATATATATAATTTTTTTATTTTTATTTTTTAAACTGGTCATGTTCGCCCGTCGAAAACACTAACCTGCACTTCTTCTGCCCATCAGACCCACAAAGCTGTCATAATCCAAGTCATTGTATCTCTTCAGGATGTTCCGCTTAAAGTTCTCTAAGCCTATGGTCTGCTGCAATAATGAGAAGAATAAAACAAAATCTGATTATTCTAAAAGATGTTCTCAGACTCTGGCGCGATATGGCAGCCTCGCTTCTGTCAGTCTGCCCCAGGACAGCTGCGGCTACATCTGTAGCTGCCTCCACCAAAGTGTGAATGTGAGAGTGAATGAATAGTGGAATTGTACAGCGCCTTGAGGGCCCCGAAAAGCGCTATATAAATGCAATCATCATTATTATTATTATTATTATTATTATTATTATTATTATTATTATTATTATTATTACGCGCCCGGGAACCTACATCTGAAGTTGATCTGCGCGATCCGGGCTCGTCGCATCTGCACCAGCTGTAGCGAAATTCCATGACGAGGAAAAAAGTCACCAGTAGCAAACCTCTTCTCATCTTGTTGGTGTCGCCTGTGCAAAAACAATTCGTTTTATAAGGTGTTTTCGTAATGGGGAAATTCATTGCATTTTCATTAAGAAACCCACTGCGCACAAGGCACGATGCAATCGGTGCGTAAAAACGCACAATTTACTGTTCGCAAAGTTAGATTGAAGAGAATTTTTCAAAATCAGTAAATAACAGATTCATATTGATCAAAGACAGTAGTTTTACGCAGTGTTTCTTTCTGTTCCGTTACCAAAGAGTTAAAGTAAACCTTAAACTATCTTCTTTCACAACAAGATAACAGTTTAAATGTTATTTTAAAGATCATTTTTAAGCATTAAGACTTTTTTTTTAGCTTTTACCTGTTTTCTGTCGAGCAGATAATGCGGTTGGCAAGTCAGCTGAGTGCGCCCAAGTGGAAAGTAGAGTGGAATCGGCTAGATCCCGCTGTGAGAGCCAGTCCGGATGAATGAAGCGTCTGGGCTTTGGGGTAATAAATAATAGCTGGATACCTGCGTAACGCCAATCAGCAGCGTAGGTGGAGTACTCTTTTATCACGTTGCACTGAAGGCTACAGAGCCTACTCATTGATGGTCATAATGATGATGATGATGAGAGCGTCTGCCCCTCCCCTCCCCCCGCAACTCCTCACTGCACACAAAACACGCACACACCCTTTTAAAAAGAAAAGAAAATAGAAAAAAGTTTAGGATTCGTGACGAGGATACATGTTTGTTTTCGTGGACTGAAGCACACCACTGAACATATTTGGAAAAAGATAAGGCTATATCTGCAGTTAGTTTGGGGAAGAAAGGATATAGAAGTCAATTAATCTTACCATTTTAATGGCTTTTAATTTTACATCAACATGGAATTTTTTTAGGAGACAGAATATAAAATATACCATATATAATTGATCTCTGCTGGTTTGAAAGCAAGACTTAAATATGTTTAATATCACTGGGTAGAAATATTATCAGCACAACCATTTTTAGAGCCTATACGCGGTGAGCTGAGCTTGGATAGACACATCTTCATACCAGTCCTGACACAATGAGTAACATGTTTATCAGACATCATTTGAAATTGTTTTCATGCTTGCTAAATTCTCTGTTAAATGGTGTGCGACAGGTGGTGAGATGAAATGTCATCACCTGACAACCACTGAGGGACTTTTTATACATTTTTTGTGAGTGAAAAACTGCATGGGTAAAATGCTCAAGAACTGCTACTTTTTCAAATTAAATCAGCATAGCCTGGAAATTTAGTATTTACTGTCAGTATTCACAGAAATCCTGAAACGTGTTTAAACACGTTTTCACCAGCCTCTGAAAATGGCTCAAATTTAGTGCAAGTACCAAACCTATAATTTTTCTTGCAATTACACAAGCAATTAGAGTTGTGTTGGTGTTTGTTTACGCATTCAGAATGCAAACAAGCATAATTCTTCAGTAAAGCAAAGTTTGAGATTCAAACTGTAGTGCAGGCAAAGGGAAGTAATGCACATCAATTACTGTGGTCTGGAGATTTAGGACCGATGTGAGAGGGTGTGACACTGACAACAAAGCATTAAGCCGGAATCCAAATTGTGCCTTTCACATGTTAAGAAATGGCTTCCCGTTTCCATATTTGTCTTGTTCCTGTCTGTAATCGTGCGGGGATGGGTCAGGGTGGGGATTGCAGCAGTGCAGGGGTCCGGGATGGGAGATCCGTCAGAAGTGGGGAAGTCATTAATTGCGTTTTTGCATTATTGATGAGTGTTTCTTTCTTATCTCCCCTGGTAATCAAAGCAACCCAGTAACACAAGGAAAGAGTGCCAGTGGCTGTTTTTCCACAGCATGCAATTGCAGGGAAAGCTTCTCATTTAATGACAAGGTGAGTAGATATATTGTATCGATTATGTTAGCCAACATTGACATCCTGCTACAGACGACATTACAGGCACATATCTTGCATAGTGCTGAACAATAATGTCTTGTATCTTTCTGCTTTACAACATTTGGAAGTCATCCAATCCTGCCATCCTACTCAGTACCAAACCTGTTGAACTGTCATTATGTATGCGCTTCCCTCAGAGCTGCAGACAGCTGGATAATCTCTAGTCCTGACAGGTCAGCTGGACCTTCACAGCTGGCTCAGTAACAGCAGGTAGACCATGGTGGCTATAGGTGAAGCAGTATATAAAAGAAAAACAAAAACACAGACCAACACCATGATGAGATCATTCTATGCGAATGAATTTGAAACAGTGTTTCCATGCAAGCCAAATTTCTGTTTTTATTATAGTGACTAATCCTTTGGCCAACTAAATTAATCTCAATCTTTGTTTGCAGCAGTTAAGTGTTGTTAAAGTTTAAACCTCTCATGTAATCACGTTCTTCTATGTCTCACAGATATTTATCTGAGTATAAAGAGTGGGACATCCTTGTCCACATAAAATATCCTCGGGTTTCAACCTGTTTGATAATTTAAAAAAAATTGCCAATTGATCCTGCTTTTTCTGCAATGCTTATTGAATTAACAGGCTGAATAGATAGAGGTAACCTTGCTGTGGAACCCATAGAAAAAGAGAATGAGAGAAGGAAAAATGTTTAAAACATGCGCAGACAGAGAAAGGATAATAATTTCCATGTGTGTGTTACTTTGTGTGGGTTTCTTTGGTTCAAATTTCCAACATGTTTGGCAGCTCAGTTTATTTGGAGGTCCACGTAAGGACATGAGGATAGAGATTCATACATCTGTGTAGCTGCGTACTTGGCAGAGGACATAGAGCGTGGAGTACAGTCATAATCCTTTTGCTCGCCTTTCTCTTTAATGGAGCTGCCAATCATCTGTTTGTGGGAAGGAGGGAAGAGGTTCACAGTGACGCCACAGCCCTTATATGGGAGTGATGGTATGAAAAAATACAGGATCAGATGGGTACAGAGGAGCTTATTGTGTGAGGCTGAGAAGAAGGAGTGAGACTGTAAGTGTGAGAAATTGCAGGGTGTACATTTAGCTACAAATGACTGCGTGTATGCTGCCGGACTTACAGATGAGAGGCTCCGTCCATTGAGTCCAAAGGGTATTCTACAAGTGTGAACGCCTTCACACACTCAGCGGCAGTTCCTGCTGATCACTGTTGCTTGTGGCGACGTATAGACGAAAATAAGCAGATCTAGTTTCTTCTCCACGGTAGATCATAAGACACACCTGTCAGTAATTCACTTAATAGGCTTTTAATCCAGTGGGTGATTTTAACTCAGACTCCACTTTATACATCTCCTTGAGGCGTGTAAAATGATTTTGATGGACCCGTTTTTTTTGCACCCACTCTTTCCTGATCTCTGACTCGCGAGGTCCTGAAGTGTCACTTCCATCTAAATGTTAATTTGAAGGCTGCTTCTTTAAAACTGACATGGATGTTGATATGTCTTGAAATACTATTAGCATAAGACCATACCGGGTATGTGAGATTGTGAGCTGCGGTGTCTCGAAACCAAAATCCTTTTTGTTTTTCTCAGTGTTTTCCAAAAGTGTTTTTCTGCTGTCTACTTGTCAACAGATTTTTTTCTCTTTGTCCTCTTTAATCTTCTTTCAGTGACAGCGGTTGGCACTGGCCTTCGGGGGAAAATAAGATGCTCTGGTGCTGTTGAGCCTCTTGAATCACTCTTTTTTAGATTGGTGAACTTTTCCTTCTGACTCAAAACAGTATTTTGTATTGATCCTGGAGTGAGAATAGTCTCAAAGACACATTCACATCCTGTTCATCACAGACACAATCGCTGTCTCTCACGTCTCATGCCTACCACCTTTTTTTTAGTTAATAAAATGTGTGACATCAGACGTTTTAAATCAAACACACCGGGAACATAGAAAGTTTGTTATTGATGATGCAGTTTGTTTTTTGCCAAAGGGGGTTTACTTTTTAAACTTACAGTGTATTATCAAGCACAGTCTTATCAAAACTAGGATGATTTTTCATTTTCAGCGCTGTGATGAATGCCTCTCTTCCTCTGTTAGGGTTAGATGTTTTTGCTTTATGAATTGTACCGCTGCCAACTTCCCAAACCTTTTAACTGCTCCTGTTACCACTCACAAATGTTCTTTTCTCCCCCCCCCCCCCCCCCTTTTTTTTTTACATTTGGCTTTTGTGTTATTGGGTAAAGAAAGTGCAAAAAAGTGAGGCTATATTTACTGTAATAACAGCAAAGAGCTGCAACAAGTAAGAAACCTAGCTGACTGAATATTCACTTAGACCTCAACTACATGTGTATTCTTTGACACAAAGACAGAACTGTCTCTGAAGATCTGAGCACTTTACGCATACAACACCCACCCAGTGGTGACTGAAGTCACCATTCGTTCTGTTAACCTTAACTTTAAAACTGACTTTATACCTATTATATAAGCTTGAAACCAGGTTGAAGAAGCAATAGCTTGAAGTAATGTCATGTTCTTTTTTTTATTAAAATCTTTAAGCTGAACCGAACAATTTGATTGAAACACAATTTTTAATGCCCACCTCTGTTTTACCATTCTGTTTTTTCTGTTTTCATCTGTATCTCACTCCATGCAGCCTCTATTCAGTGTTCAGACCGGCTAGAAAACAGACGAGTTGCCAAACCAACCAATGAAGAGGTTAAGAGAACAGGCTCTTAAACCACTATTTTGGACTGGGAGGTGTGTCTTTTTGGGCATGTGGGTAGATGATGGTGATGTAAAATATAGTTCACAGGTCATTACCATGATGTCTCTGAGCACCCACAATGCAACAGAGCTTCCATCACACCTGCGTATAAAAGTGAGTGAGTGTGTTTTGATGTGGCCTCTCTCTGGAGCTTATTTTATTTTGTCCGTGGCCTGCTCATAAAATTGTGTCAAGAGCAATTACGGAAATACAAGATCAAGCGAGCAACATACTGACTGAGGCAGAAATTGGAAATCATGAAGCAGTTCATGCATTATTCACCCTCTGATTCAGAAATTTTGTTATTAAGTGTTTTATTGATGGTGGATGTTTGTTTATCTATTTGAGCAAAGTTTTATGTCCATATTTGGAGTAATGGCAGCATAAATGTTTAAATGCACAATTAGCAAATAAACTGCCCTTTTTTTTCACTTGAGATTTGACAGAAACTCATGAGACACTGGGAAATTTCCCAGGAGAGTGTCGGAAATAATCTGGACTCATTGATCTCAGCTCTTTTCTGTAGCAATCACCACAGTCATTTCCCGAATTAGTCCTTTGTTCTTAATTTGCTTATGGGGTCAGCTGCTTCCAAATAAGATGCATAAAAAGCTTTGAGGTGTGTGATCCTCTGCAGACCGATGGCTGCTTTGACCATGCTTGCCAAAATTCAAAATCTGAAATTCACCTGAAATTCAAAAGTCAAGGAATGACAAGTCTAGACCAAACATGAATCCTGCACAGCAGTAACTTCAGACAATAAAATCACTTGCCTATGAACAAACCTCTGGCAATTGTTTGTTTCATGTGGTCTCTTCACAGGAGACCAAGTCAATGAAACACATTATTCATGGAACACTCTTAATATGTTGCTCCTGTGTTATCTGCAAGAAACAGCTGTTATTGCTTTTATGGTGTGAGGGTCAGCTATTCATCAAACTGACACAGCAGGATATCTGTGTTTCACTTGAAAGGAAACCTGTAGCAGCTATTGGCAATTTTTTGTGTTTGCTCATGTTGTGAACCCAAAGAGAATTCTCCTGGCTCTGTTGGATTGATATAAGGTGGTAGTAATTGCTATTTATTTTATAAAGTAATAATAACTAACAATAAGATATAGATTAGATACATTTATGATGCACTTATGATGATTTAAGATGCACTAATCAATATTGAATTGAATTGAATTGAATATTAACAATTGATCAACTAATGTGAATGTTGTAGTGACAAACTAGGTCAGGAACAACTCTGACTTTGATAATGTTATTTTGTACCATCTATGGTCATCTGCAGGTCAGATGACTGATGACCTACAAACTAAAAACACCGCTGTGATGCATTTCATGAAAGCCGAGCTTCTTCAGCTTTGACTTCATTCTTCTGAGCCACCACTGTATCATCACCTGGATATTTTCTGTCATTTTCATCAAAAATACAAAAAAAATTGTGGCTCTTAACAGAACTTCAACTGTCATGATCAAAATCCAGTGTTATCATTCTAGTCTACACTCTACCTCCACAGCGATCTGGATGGACTGTTGAGCACAGCTTGCTGGCTAACCGGTCAAGGTTGACTAATGCCACAGTTGAGATGAACAAACTGTCGTTCTGGCTATTTAACATTCAGTCACTCACCATCTCCTCTATTTTGTGATTTGCTGAGTGCTGTGAGTTTTACTTGACAATAATTTTGGACAGCTAAATCGAGGTATTTCTCCTGGGATCTCATTCTACAACAAGAAGTGGAAAGTATCCTCTAAAACTATTCCTCATTATCCCTCATTTGAGGCTATTGTCTTACAAATCAGCGGGCCTACTCCCAGTATACACTTACTACAGTGTACTGAACGCCCAAGCTAAATGAGGTCTTTGTAAATTACTTTGCAAATTTAGTTTGTTTCATATCCTCTAATGCTATTTTATCCGGTGATTATAATATACATATGAACACCGTCACTAATCCTCTTATAAGTGCCTTCTCATTTGGTCTTTTTGTAACTACTAATTTATTAATTTTCCAACTCACTCTGAGGGCTATATTCTTGATATTATCTGTTGGTGTTGTTCCGCAGAACCGTAGAACATCTTATCTTCTCCTGATGAACAAGTGTTTTTTTATACAATTATGCACTACACAGTTTTCTGAATACTTTTGTTGCTTTGAGAACTCAGACTTTCTCACTCACTCTGCTCCCTGTTTCACCCTGGAATCACACCAACTTAAAACTGCAATCAAAGAATATGGAATACAGTTTTACTGCAATGAGCAGTGTAATACTTTTCTGGCCTTTTTCAATACTAAGGTTAGTAATACTCATCAGCAGCTGTCTCTACGTAATTCCAGAAGCCTTTACAGCTAACAGTACTGCTATACTTGTACATGCTCTGGTTCCATCTCGTATTGATTATTGTAATACGATCCTCTCTGAGTTATCAAACAAAATTTTCCACAGCCTTCAACTGGTTCATAATGGGGCTGTTCTTGTCATTACAAGAACCCCATCTGTAGAAGATATTACTCCTGTCCTCCAATAGCCTTGTTGGCTGACTGTAAAATATCACATCAATTTTAAGTTTCGGCATCTTACTTTCAAGTATCCCTATAAAGCTCCACATTTCTTTGATATTCTGCACATTGCCACTCCTTCCCATACTCTGAGATCATCCTGCGCTGTTACTTTCATTATACCACCTGATCGACTGACCACCATGGATATTAGGGCTTTCATCTAAGTTGTCCTTCTTCTTTCCAACTCTTTCCTGCACCGCACTTGCAATATTGATTCCCTCTCTATTTTAATGCCAGTCTTAAAACACATCTGTTCAAGCTTCTTTGTTCTGTTTGATTCTGTATTGGTTGAACTATTAAATTCTTTGCATATACATACAGTGATTTTGGTATTTAAGGTGTTCTTGAGTACCTTGAAAGGCACCTATAAATAACATGTAATATAATGTATCATCATCGTCATCATCATCATCATCATCATCATTATTATTATTATTATTATTATTATTACTACTACTACTACTACTACTAATAATAATAATAATAATAGCACTGTGGGACCAAATTCTGGATATATAAAAAGTTTTACATAAAACTTTTCCTATTTTTCTGGATGCCATATTGCAAATACTGACCTGACACTCTCAGTGAATCATCTCTTCTTCCTTATATATTTCCTTACATAAGCTCAATAATAAAAATGTGCTCTTATCATCTGATTAGTGAAAACAATATTGTCGATTTTACTCTAAATTTACTCTAAATCGACCAATTTCAGAATGCTGGATAGAAACCTGCAGATTAAAACTCAATAAAGTAAGTTTTAAGATTGCTGGGTAGATGCTATTGTGGCTCGACTCACTTGTGAGCTCATCACCCACTATCAGTAGTATAAATGTAATCCTTTTGGCAACCCCCAAAAAACAGTCTGTGTTTTTGATCGTCAAATCAGTATCTCTACAATCAAATTGCTGCAGTATGAAGTATTAGCTTATGCTGTACTGGTACTGGAAAATAATTGTAATATAATTAGGTTGGCACTTTGTATAAAGATTAGAACCGAAACTGCCAGTTTAGAGCACACAGCACGTTTGACCTCTGTGTACATCGAAAGGGCGCCTTTTGCTTTTAGTCCACTCATTTCTAAATTTTGTTTATACTTTGAATAACTGAATTATTCACAGTATTATGTTGATTTCCTCCTTCAAACACGTTCAGTGTCTAAAACATATGTACAATGTGTGTCAAAGGAGCTTGCAAAGAAAAGCGTCTGGACTTCTTTAAGTTGCTTGAAGACGTTTCACCTCTCATCCGAGAAGCTTCTTCAGTTCTGATGACTTGACTACGATGACCTGGTACAATAATGTTATTTTTAATATCTTTAAAAAAAAAAAGTGAATACAAGTGAATAGACTTTTAATGTCGTTGCAATGAAGAGAATCAAAACAGCTGCTGGGCAAGTGGAGTTCTAAATAAAGTCATACCACAGTTTACAAAATGGCATGGCTGTTACATGGTGACTAATATTCTGGCAGCAGGACTGAGTTATAAATGCCCAGTGTCTGCTCTGAATGTAATGGCCGATTAGCTATGTGAGCTTGCAAGTGTAATTGTTGAATGCTCACAGTACTGCATTTAAATGTTTCTGTTCAGTGATTGTATTTGAGTAAATCTTGTTTTGTTGCTTTCCACAGACGGACAGAATGTACAAAAAAGCCCAACCAGCCCCACCCTCACGAAACACAATGAAACACTTGTGCAGGAACACACTCACACATAGCGATGACTGATGGCCCAGGGCTCTCCTCTGTAAATGACAAGTGCCATCCATAACGGGTAGGCAGGGGTTGGTAAAGTGATTATGTTCATAACACACAATGTCCTGGTAAACACAGCTGGCACCACGTCTGTCAGGCTAGACATGAGAGCAAATCGCTCAGTCCATGTAGAATTACTGATTGTGTTTTAGGTTCGTCTTAAGAGAGGGTTGTCATTGACATGGCAGATGGACTACACCTTTATTCCACCTCACTTACTGGAGAAGCGGACTGTTTAAACGAGAGGATGTCAGAGACAGCCAAGTATGATAAAACCTGATAATATGCTAGGAGGAGGAGACTTCGAGTCTATCGTGAGCATGGAGTGCACATTAAAAACTCATTAGGCATCACTATCTGATACTCACATGCATTATAATTCATTAGAAATATGGCAGCACTACATAATGTGACTTTTATCTGTCAGTTTCATCTTCTGATTAGAATGATTGTAGTGTGGTTTGCTTATGATAATACACTGTCCATAAATACACGGTCAAAGGCAAGTGAACAAAGCAACACTTAAATGCTAGTTAGCAATTTTGCAACATATAAAAAAGGGAATTAAATATTATTGGTGTAATATAACACTTCACAAGTGAAAAAGATCCATAAGCGATCTAAAAGAGCCAACATGATAAAGCAAATGACAAAAATGTTTTTCCAAATCTTTATTTCCTGAAATAAAAAGACATTAAACAATCTGATAGCTGATTGTTTTCATTCAAATACTAAATGCTCAAACCACAAGCACAAAAAACCAAAACAACAGCTGATAAGGTTATATTTTAAATTGCATATTAATATTCATTGGGAAATTAGTCAAAGGAAACATGTAAACATGTATTTTAAATTGTAATTTGTAGATATTTATTTATTTATTGGTTGTTGACGTATAAGAACCCGAATATAAAGTTTCTTTGCTGTTGTCACGTCAATATTTTTTGTTCTTAAATCTTTTTTATTTGTTTGTTTGATTTCACTGTTATGCAGCACTAGATAAAAGTTATGAAGTATACAAATAAATCCTAAATCCTGGTACACCCATTGTCAGTATGTGGGACAGTTAATGGAATATATCTATATATCTATATCTCTCTATATATATCTTAATTGCCCCTTGGGGATAAATAGAATCAGAATCTTTCTGATTCTGATTGTCTTGCCCCTGAGGGCGGTCTATCCTTCAAGCTCAGGTCCTCTACCAGAGGCCTGGGAACTTGAGGGTCCTGCACAGTTTCTTAGCTGTTCCTAGGACGGCGCTATTCTGGACAGAGATCTCCGATGTTGTTCCCGGGATCTGCTGGAGCCACACACCTAGCTTGGCAGTCACCGCACCGAGTGCTCCGATTACCCCTGGGACCACTGTTACCTTCACCTGCCCTTCTCTGAGCCCTTGGTATTAGTCAAGTTTCTAGCAGCTGGGTAGCGTAGTGGAGAGGAGGGTTGCCAGATCAATTCCCGCCTGCTGGGGCGTCTGTATCAAGTCCTGAGGCTAGAAACCCCCCCCCGCACCCCCGCCTACCACATTCATGAGTGCGGGAGATAAATACGAAGTCATGACACAGATGTATATTTTAATGTGTTAAACTTCATTTTCCATCAAATATCAAATTGCTGTGAAAAAGTATTTTCAATGAAAACATTGGCCAACCAGTCTGAAAAGTGGCCCAGTCATCCAGAATAACTTTAAACACCTGTGTGGGAAGGATGCTGGAACAAAATGGAAAGAAGGACGACATCTGCCTTTAATGGAATTTGTGATTTATTTAACTGACATGTTGATTTAGTGAAGTCAGCTTCAATTCTTTGATGTTAGGTTTTGGTTCTGACTGAGAAACTCTGTGCACTCATGGTGTTGACTTTTGAATCATGAGACAGCCACAATTTATCCTTAATTTTATATAAATATGGATATAATTTAGAAAATCATTATGTTATCCTAAATTAAACTTGAAACTGAGCTTTTACGGATGTTATTAGTCAAGTTACTGGTTCAGAGCAACTTGTTTTCATTCAATTCAGTTTTACTAAAATAGTGCCAAATCACAACCACTGTTGTCTCAAGGCTGTTTCAGGTAATAGTGGAAAATTTTCTAGTACTCTGCAATTTAGGAAAAACATTTACAACCTGCAAATGAGAACTCTTAAATATTTTTGATGATTTTTGTGATTCTGGCTTCAAGGCTCTTGAGCAGCTACTTTGCGTATGATAAGATGCTGCAAGATAAAAAGATAATATTAGCCCCAAATTTAACTGATCACTATCTGAGCACATGTATTTGTGTAATTATTGTAAACAGTGCTACCAGTGCTGATTTCAGTCAACTGTTTGCTCTCTCCATGTTGTTCAGGCAAAGCGTCTCCACGAGTTTGAGCATAATTTAAAGATTCACAAAGAAATCAAGACTGAGATTAAACTGGGGAAGCTGATTGGGGGTTTTAGGTCATTTTTAATGTAATGTAATAATAAAGCATTTGTGGGTGCTGTTGGTGATAGTTTTCATTAAAGGCTATAATATAGAAAAATTGCTACATGGCTCATTTGCCTTTTGGGAAGCATGGGAACCCTGCTGACACCTCAGAGCTAAGTGTAGCTCATCAGTAGCTGCCCACGCAATCAGGGGTTGCTGCTTGTAGAGGCCACAAGTGCTCACCAGAGGTGCCATTTTAAATAAATGGTTGATGAATAAAAAATAACAAAAGTAGGTTTGCACCATATCTTACATCTGCCTGCAGTCATTGTAGCCTAACTGCTCAATGGTCATTGGCACTTTTCAGAGTCATGTCAGTCTGTAATATACAGTGGATTATACAGGATGTAGCAATTCATGTGAACAATCAGGAAACTAACTTCTAGATGTTTAGGTTGCAGCTGTTGTGGCTTTATGTCAAAAAGCTATACATTTTTCCTCTGACAGTTTTTAGCAGGATTTATTAATCATCATTTATTAATCATCCGGTTCTTTATTTAGATGCTACACTAAACACCAAGACACATTAATGATATTTGGCTTTAACAGCTAAGAAAAGGAAAACAGATGCATGACAGGACAGAAAGATAATTAGTGAGTGGCTGTCACAACAGGATACAGCTGAATGACAACATTATTTGTTTCCTCTCGTCAGTAACTCATCTTCTAATTAAAAGTGGCACCCTATCTTTCACATTGCATCCAGTGTCTGACCATCAAGCTTCAGTGTCACCATTTCTCTCATCCGCTGCTCTCCCCACCATAGTTTTCATCACCATCATTTCCTGAAACGCTTCAGGGTGTACGCTCATGCATTATGGAAGCTTTAAATAGAAAATTCTTGGAAAAACATCTGTGTCTCCCTGTGGCTTTTGGCTAATCACAACAGCAAGGTGTACAGTACTGACAGTAGTATATTTGCTGCTAAATACTCCAGGGGCAGTATGTTAAAATGATACTATTACGGTCATATTGTCTTTTTAACCTTGAAGAAGTAATCACAAATATTTTAAAAATGAATACTAGTAAAGTTACTGGAGTTGGAGTTGCAGCTGCTTCTCTGTTATGTTTTCTACACAGTGCTGTAATGGATGAACTTAAGAAAAATAAGGTTCTGTTACAAATTCTGCTTTTTAAATTTTTTATTTCAGTGTAGATGTCCATATACTGCTATATGGTGCATGAACTTCTGTCATTGCCGGAAGACTAAATATCGAGCCACAGATCTGGGAAAAGGTTCAGAAAAACATCTGCAGCATTGAGGGTCCCAATGAGCACCTCCATCATCTCTAAATGGATGGTTTGGTACCAGCAGGACACTTTCTGGAGCTGGGCGACTGGGAAATTCTATGTGATTGAGGAAGAAGGGCCTTAGTCAAAGAGGTGACCAAGGACCTGATGGTCACTCTGAGAGCAGAGAACCGTCCAGAAGGATCTCTGCAGCAGTTAACCATTCAGGCCTTTATGGTAGAGTGGCTAGACAGACGTCACTCCTCAATAAAAGGCACATGACACCCCTGCTGTAGTTTTTCAAAAGATGAAACTGCAGATCATCCATCCATCCATCCATCTTCATCCGCTTATCC
>NW_024582370.1:2497271-2535253 GCF_018398535.1 Haplochromis burtoni
GCTCGCCCTCGGGCACCCTCCCCGGGCCTGGCTCCAGGGCGGGGCCCCGGTAACCCTATCCCCGGTAACTGCAGATCATGAGAAACAAAATTCTCTAGTCTGATGAAACTTGATGGAAGATTGAACTCTTTGGCCTGAAGTCAAGCATCATGTCTGCAAGAAACCAGAGACCACACATCACCTGGCCCATACCATACCTTTGCCAACAGTGAAGCACGGTAGTGGAAACATCATGCTGTGGGGATTTTTTTCGGCAGCAAGAACTGGAAGGCTATCCAGGGTTAAGGGAAACTGCTGAATGCAGCAATGAGATATGCTTGGAGACAAGAGGCAAAGGTTCATCTTTTAACAGCGCAATAACCCTAAGCACACAGCCAGGATAAGAAAGGAGGGGCTTTGGGCCCACTCTGTGAATGTACTTGAGTGGGCCAGCCAGAGCCCAGACTTGAACCTGATTGAACAACTCTGGAGAGATCTTAAAATACCCGTGCATCAATGCTTCCCATCCAACCCGATGGAGCTCGAGAGGTTCCGCAAAGAAAAATAGGTGTTTCTAGCTTGTAACTTAATACTTAAAAAGACTTGAGGCTGTAATTGCTGCCAAAGATTTTTCAACAAAGTATTGAGCAAAGGCTGTGAACAAACTTTGTCATTTTGGGGTATTGTGTGTAGAATTTACAGGTGAAAATGTATTTTGCTAACAAGCTGTAACATGACATAATCTGAAACAAGTGAAGTGCTGTGAATACTTTCCAGATGCACCGTAGAGGGCAAAAACAGGTGAGTGAAGAAGAAATGCTCAGTGCATTGTGGGAAAATAAATAGGCAGAGGCCTCAAATTCTCAAGCATTAAAAAGATATTTAATATATTTTATTTAAATGCACTGTGCATTTTTTTTCTATCACATTTGCCACAAGGACAAAAATCAGTGCAGGCAGTGGATTTTATTCATGGGTTTCAAATCACTTCTTCGTAATAGTTAATTCAATTCACTCCTTCCGTGACCCATGCTGTGATAGAGCAGAAGGCCAATTTGACTGGCCCGCCTACTCCTGCACGAAGGACTGAAGATCATTCTTTCACATTTGTGTTATGAGATCCCGACACCAACAGCGCAGCCTTGAAACTGCAGAGATGCTACATGAAAGCATAGTTGGCAACTGTCTCTCAAGAGTTCATAACGACCAGCATAGTAGACTCAAGGTCTGCTGCAATGCACTTACATTATTGTTGTATTACATGGGCTCTTTGTATCCACACATTTCCTCTGGGACCGTTTTCTTGTGAGTGACCCCGAGCTGCAGTTTGGCTATTGTTGAGGACTGACTTAATTTCCCAAAGGAGAACAACATATTAGTCAGAGGATTGATCGCTTAATTTCACATTTTCCTCAGATGCCTGTTGGGTGTCTAAAGGTTTCTTAATTTTTATTAAGATTGTTCTTTGTAGTTAAGAAAAATAGAAAGAACATGAATGAAACAAATGAGAGACATGTTTCAAATGAAGGAAGGAAGTCCAAAATTAAAAGTAATGACAAACAGTTGTGTTTTTTATCTGAAATGAGGAGCCTATGCTATACTGTAATTCTGGTAAACGAAGTTGCACAAACACTGCACAGAACAGAAAGACATTCAACATTTGAAAAAAGAAGATGACAAGTTGAACTGAAAAAAGAAAGAGCTACATTTGGCATCAACACAATATTGCAACTAGTTAAAGAAATTGCATTATGGAATCATTTGCTCCATTGCGTCTTCTCTGTCTCCTTCCAGGCTATCTGCAGAGTCTGCTCTAATTATCTGTTCTGATGTACCTGACCCTGCCATGTCATGTTGGTGGAGGCAGCATGCAGTTAAATTAACCTTAGCCGTAAGAGTGAGAGAGGGATGTCTTTTCATGCTGGTGATCCATTAGCTCTGTGTCTGATATGATATTAATTATCCGTGGGGTTTGAATTGTAATTACGATTTGATTTGCGACTCAGCTTGGTCATTCTCTAGTTGAAATGCAACACAGGCTTTGTAACACACTGAGTCGCTGCACTGGCAACTATTTGCTCAAAAAATATCTCAGTGGGCTCCCATGACTTTCAATAATTCAGAAACCTTTACAGTTTATACTAATATCTGCTTTCATTTCTTGCATACAGAAAGTGGATTAATACTCAGAATATGTCAAATTGAGGACTTTTTTTGTGCATGTTACAATTCGTTTTTCCTCCAAGAATTTTCCATTGGTGATATATTTAGTCTTCATATTTTCTCTACTGTATAACACTTTTAGAGTCACTGTGTAAAAATTTCTTTGTATTTCTACAGATTTTGAAAAGGTTCTTCCACAAAATGCCTTTCTTCTATTTTTTCTTTTTTAAATTCCAACTTAAAAAGATGTTTAAGTTGGAAGAAGATTGCACGGCATGCAATGATTATTTATTTGTCATGCACTAAACTGGCCCAGATGACTTTATAGAGTTTAAACCTGCTGAAGTGCTGAAGTAGACACCTGTATGGCAAATTATGCAGCGAAACCTGCTAAAGAGAAGATGTGCGTCTCATGCGTGTATGTTTAGGACTAAAAACAGGTGTACAAATCACCTTTCTCTGATTTTCCCCCTGTTAGCACAGATGTAAAACGGCTCCATCTACAATTACATAGAAGGAGCTCTTTATATGCAATATTTTTGTTGAGTGACTTTTGTGAATATTTATTTGAACGCATTTGTTTTTGATGGTAGATTTTGGTTGTTGCTGCTTGAACAGCTGCACCTATTGCCCAAAGTGCTGCAGGTACTCTGCACTTTATTGCATTGCGTGACTTCATGAACACATAAACTGAAACAGCAAACTCTGTATGTTGTATGCCTCCTTATTTACACAGACAGGATGTGAGTTATATCAACATATCTTATTTGGGATGGTATGATAAGGTGAAATGTCAGAATCAATATGAATCAGCTTTATAAGTGATAATACCCCCACTTAGTGTGCCAATATGACTTTATCACATTGTCACAGTCTGTATTTTTAACTAATAGCATATTGATAACTTGAAACTATGAGTTACTGATGGGTATACATCGTCCCATCATCCCATCTCATGGGATGCAACAATATCTTATACTTTTTCCAACTATGCCACCAGGAGGGCTCCCTACATATCTTTCTTTTTCCTGCAACATGTATGATACAAAACTATTAAAAGAAAAAAACCCTCTTAGAAATAAGAAGAGTGTCAGGAAGAAAGAAAAGTAGACCTGAAACACACCCTCTCCACTCAAAAGCAGACTTCCATTAAGAGAAAAGTGCATCTCTGCCTCTTCAGATTCCATTTGAAAACCTCTTTCTGACCACCTCACTGTTTTATTTCCACCTCTCAATGCATGGACCTCTCGAGAAAGAACTTGTCATGTCTGCCTCTTACAGGCAAAAAAACAAACAAAAAGAAGAAGTCGTGCCACTCTAATTTTAAACAAATATATTTTCCTTAAAATGCAATAATCAAATAAATATCTTAAAAAACAATATATTTTATTTTTATTAGTGTTTTTTATTCCCACACTGGTACTTCTTACGAGGTTTCAGCACATAAAATAACAACATGGAAGGACCCAAACTTGTAAAATTCTCCTTTGAAACTAAAGACAGTAGCATAGGAGCCATCTGTACAATTTCCCTATCCTGTCTCTGCCATATGGCAATGCATTGCATCTGTACGTTGCCGACAGGCAGTCAACCAATAGATATTTATACGTGGTGTGCATTCAATACTGAATGTACGTAATTATCAGTCTTCATAATTTTAACTGAAGAACTGCAGTGTTACACAAGTCTGACGTGCTTGCATTGTGAGACTTGCTTCTCGGTAATCACAGCAGGACCATCTAGTGGCCAAATTGTGTATTGATATAAGAATCACACAGCTACTGCCAAGCAGTCGATCTGTTTGGTAATGCTCAAAAGAAGTCTCGTGGGAACAGCTTGAGGGCTGTGTATCACAAGAAATCAGCAATAGTCTCCAGGCAGTACAATGCTGCTTTTCATTTGAAGATGCAATGCAGGACCAGTCAGCTACTCCTTCTCATAGTTGCATCTGCTGTCACAAAAGATATTGTTCTTCTATATGCTCTTGTGGAACACATCTTCAACCCTTAGATTTTTTTTATTAAGGTCCCAAAGCTTTAACAAACACCAGTGCCACCAACTGTCCTCCCACTGTCTAGTTTTCCTATGACTAAAATGTTCATTTCATGACCTCAGCTATCTTTTAATATATATTTGACCACTGAGCTCATAGAGTTGGTGGGCTATTTTTTAAAAACTGTTTTATTTGTCTAGCTAAATTACACCTTCATGCAGGGATTTGCAGCCATTTTTACTTGTGACCTATTTAAAATAAGTCGCTTTGTGATTTTTCTGACAGGTTCGACATATCAGTGAGACATGAGCTCTTTTTTAATAGATTCATATGTTTCATAATAATCACCTTTCCTAACAAACTAGATAGAAAAGAAAGACAAACAGAATTTGTGTCACAGAGCCATTTATTGTCTTTCCTGTTCTCTTTGTGTTCTTGTGACTGTTGGAACAGTTATTTTCTATGTTGCTATGTTATTTTCTGTCGTCCAGTTTAGGTGAGTGGGTACAAATTGTAGCCTCAGTTTTCCTCTTAGCTTACTGGAGTGGTACCTCGTGTGGTCTTCTGCTGCTATGGCCCCTCTGCTGTTGTACCTGCAGAAGTACTCTTCTGCATACTTTGGTTGTATCAAGTGGCTGTTCAGTTTACTGATGCTTTCCTTTCAGCCTGAAGCAATTGGGTATTTTCCTTTGACCTCTGAAAACAGCACATTTTCACCCAGAGAACTGCTGCAAACAGGATGTATTCTTTAATTTGGATAGTTATATTTCAACCCTAGACGTGGTTGTGTGGAAAAATCCCAGTAGTTCAGCAGCTTCTTAGACCAGCCCAGCTGGCACCAACAACCATGCCACGTTTCAAGTCTGTTAAATTGCTTTTCTTCGACATTCTGATGCCTGGTTTGAACTTCAGAAGGTTGGCTTGACCATGTGTACATGCCTAAATATATTAAGTGTGATTGGCTGATTAGAGGACGGGGAACTCCAGGCCTCAAGGGCTGGTGTCCTGCAAGTTTTAGATGTCCTTGATCCAACACAGCTGGTTTGAATGGCTAAATTACCTCCTCGACTTGTCTTAAAGTTCTCCAGAGTAAGAGTCCTGGTAATGAGCTAATCATTTGATTCAGGTTTGTTGATAGGGTGATATCTGAAACCTGCAGAACACTGGCCGTTAAGGCCTGGAGTCTGCACCCATGATTTAAAGCAGTTCACTCATTTTAATTCCAGCTCTGTGACTGGACACTCCCAGCTAGGGTCATGCAGTTGGATGGCTGGCATTAGAAAGCACCACACTGTTTGATTCATAAAAACTCCACAGACAGTATCATTTAATGATTTATTGACATTTACTTTTTTCCACCATGGTTTCTCTTGATACCAGTAGTACTTACCATAAAGTTTCTTTTTCATTTAAATTACATTTATAATGTTTTACTCACATACACATTTATTGTTTAATTTTCTTATTGCAATAAACAAGAGTAGCCAGAATGAGTCAGGTATTGCTACAATTCGCCATACAAAGTCTTTGTCCCTCTAATAATGAAATTCAAAAATAAATTTATTGGCAAGACAAAATTACACCATAGCCTCTCCATCTCTCTCTCTCTGCTCTGAGAAAGACCGAGGGCAGAATAAGGCTAAGGCTAGTAGCCTAAACACAGCTAACATGAAATACCTGCCCAGAAAATAGGAATACCATTTATTTCCCACATGTGAATGATGAAAATGACTCTCTGGTGTTTACCACTTTATGAACATATCAAGGACAAGTGGTGCTACTTGACTGACCTACCAGGGACATCTTTGCAGTACTTTGATAAGGCTCGGTTATTGGTCAACTCTGTGACCTGAATCCAGAACGACTGATGAATCTCACTGTACCAAACACACGCAGGTTTTTGTCCCCATAGTTGTGTTAGGCCACTTTATAGATCCAGGCTGCCTCTGTCTCTGATTGGTGGGGAGTGGGGAGAGAGCAGGTCCCAACACACACTAGAATACTTATAGTACACACACCAACAGGAAGAAAAGCAAGGATGCTGGAATAGCATTTCACTCACAAAATGAACTTGAAGATTACGTTCAGCAACAAAAAGAGCACAATGGTGGAAGCTGACACAGAGCCAGCTTCTCTTTTTAAGTAATGGCATTGATAATGTTCCTCTAGGTTTTCACTTAGACATATTTCTCACACACAGAAAACAAAAAACAAAAACAACAACAAAATGCAATTCGTTAAGTCCAAATAAAACAAAAAACCCGTTGAACAGATCTAGCTTTAATCCCTTGATACCTGGTGTTGTACCCTGTTCCCCAAGCAGAGATTACCATAGTAAAAAGGCCCTTTAATATGAAGGGTCAGTCCCTATCTCCAGCTACACCTCTGTCTCTCCGTCCCCACCTCAATCCCCTCAAGAAGTTGCACTCCCCATGGAAGAACAGAAAAGTCAGTCAGCTGGCGTGCTCCCACTTTACA
The DNA here is from genome assembly GCF_018398535.1 of Haplochromis burtoni. Lineage (NCBI taxonomy): Eukaryota > Metazoa > Chordata > Actinopteri > Cichliformes > Cichlidae > Haplochromis > Haplochromis burtoni. The sequence continues at coordinate 2,503,885 of NW_024582370.1, forward strand.
CATGACTCCAGACAATATGTCACAACATGTCACAATGATAACAAGTCACTCTGATAAAAATTGCTCATTGCATTGCAATATTCAGACAAAGGTAAGACATTAGAGCTCATTGCTTCTCAATGAAAGGGCACAGTGTACATCTCGTTCAGAAAAGGGTGTTAGTTTCAAGCTGTCAGGCAAGATAAGTCTGCTGCTGCTTAGCTAGTGTTTGTGGCTCCCAGTCAGTCGATCTGCCTGTTTATATCATTCTGGCTGAGTCCCTTATATAATTCACTCTCTGATAATTTCACCCTTTTCCTTGTTTCCCTTGATGACGTTAATAACATTTCCTACCTACAAAAATATTTTTTTTATCATGTTTTCTATTTTGCTCTTTTTTTTAAATGTGTGATATAAATGTAAACCAACAGTCCAAACCAAACAAGAAAAACAAAGTGCTCACCAGTCTTTGTAAAAGAAAACAAATCATGGTGTGTTTCATGGCTTTCAGTTGTAAGACAGGAAGTATCAATAGATGCCTTGGGCTGGACGTCTCGGCTCCTGCTCCGGGCGGCTTCTCTGGGCTTCTGGCTTGGTTGTCGCTTCAGCTCAAGATCATTTGTCAAAGAATGTATTTGGCTTTCAACTTCCTCTATTTAATTTGTTGCCTTTCAGCATCGTGGTTGCCAGTGTTGATGTGTCTCCCACAATAGACTCATATGAACCTTTGGATAGTAGGGAGCTGAGGAGAAGGATAGTGCAGGAATTGGGAGAGGTCAACCCAGTGATGCAGAACGCTGTGTAGCATCCTGTTGTGAGGTGGCATGGAGAAGAAATTAGGACAAAGGGTGGTACACAAGTCATACTTGCCCACCTACACAGTCAGCCTGCGAATGAAGACCAGGGAGATGTGAGGATGATGATTGGCTTTGAAATAATCCAAGCTGAACCATAACACCTATCCTCTCTTTCTCTCTCCCAAGTACTTTATTTCAAACTGCTGTTCGTAAAACTGCAGAATTCTTTCCATAAAATGCAATCAAAGCTAAAGATGGTGATCGAGTATTTAAACCCGGCAGTACAATATGTATTAATGTGTGATTTCTGCTGCTTCTTTCATCTCCTCTCCCCTTTGGTGAGCCTATTCTCTGACTGTTATGGAGGTTGGCAGATGTGCCTTGTAGCAATTTTTGTTGGTACAATCTATTTTAAAACATATTTGTCCAGGCCTGTGTATGTCTGCAAGTTGCCTGTGGTGAATCCATCCAGTGACCCGTGCCAGCCTTCCTCTCACCTCACCCTCTCAGGAAATGACAGCAAAGAACAACCCCCCACAGTCACTTTTCTGCTCCACTCATCCCCCCAACCATCAGACATGTTCGGATGTGGCTACCACCTGCCTGTCAGCCAAAGTCATGTTGTATCTAGCGGAGACCTAATGTCACAAATTGGAGAGCTGCTGACCTCCGGCACGGAGCAGGACATGTACAGTGCCGTTGAAGCCTGTACAGCTACATGTGGCGCACACAGCAAAGACTGATGGAAGCAGCTACCCTACTGACATAACATTATTGTCTTTGTTTTTGAGGTGCATAGGATGAGAAGAACACATTTAGCCATGGTGACAGGTGGAAAAAACAACCTGTCCCGGAATAATTATGTAACACTACATGTGGTTGAACGTTTCTAGAAAGGTCTGCATGTGTTTCTTCTGTAGCTATTGAGGTGGCCACAAGAGGGCCACAGTGCAAGGGAGGGACCAGGAGGTGAGAAATGTACAAGGGAGTTTGATGCATAATGACTATCAATCTCTGATAATTCCATCTGCAGATCACTCAAAAAGTCTTTTGAAATGGAGGGAGAGTGAATGGAGAGTTTCAGGTAAAGGGAAAAATAGAGACTTGTACTCCTTTCCACTGTTCCCTTGCTATTCTCTCAGTCAGATATTTATATTATCAGATTTTTTCCCCCCCCTTATCAATTGCTGTTAGTTGATCATGTTTGTAGCTTCACAGTGTGCTTTTGGAGTGGATGTTCCTGACTGGCTGAAGTCAGATGGTTATGTGTCAGTAAGGAGAGAAGAGGATTGGCCCGTGGGTGGTGCGGATGGGCCCCGGGGCAGGTCTCAGGATTGCGTGGCTGAGAGGCGGGCCTTGCAAAATGTGATGAGGTGGATGGTGTGCGGGAGCAGCCGCGCGGAGAGCCAGTGGGTTTGAGGACGCTGCGGCGGCCATTGCTGCCGCAACCGCCAAAGGGTTGGGCAACAGCCCGGCACCCAAAGCTTTGGTGAGATCCTTGGAGAAGGTCAAAGAAGACTAAAAACAGAATCAATAACAGTACAAGACAAGAGAGAAAGGGGGGGTAACATTGATTAGTTTCAGAAGGTCAACACATGCAAGTGAAACAACTGTATACCATGCACTTTTGTAATTCAGAAAGTTCAGTTAGGTTGAGGTAGGAGGATGAAGACAGAACACCTGATGGGCTTTTGTGGAGATCAAACCAACTCCAAAGCTTCACAACCTTAATGTCCTTAAGTATCACTGGCTATCTGATCTCTGGAGTTCAGGTGTGCTTTGTCATAGGAGCTAAAAATCAGCAGTAAAATGTTACCGTTAGATCAGCTCCCCTGTGCTTCTTGTGTCGGCTGAGGAGAGGGTTAGGCTTGCCCGCCATACCATCCCGGTGCCTTCGACTTGATATGTGCTAAAAATAAAGATCACAGCAAACTGCATTACTTTTCCTATTGCCTTACACCATGGACACTGACTGGAGAAAACATAATGAAAAAATACAGCTATGTAATTACACAATTGTTTAACTTGAATAAACATGAATAAAACAACATAATTTAAAACTTAGAATATTGACCACTGAATTGATCTTGTGCTTAACAAGAAAAATCAAATCTAAATGCCTGTCTAATCTTTAGATTTTAGGTACAGAAATATATCCACTGCTACCTTACCTGTTTTAGTTGCAGTTCAGAGTTGACCCGCACATTGCAGATCTCACAGTGGAAGGTTCGTTCCTGAGTGTTGGGGTCCACCGGCCCTCCTCCCTGCTCTCCACTGGGCTTGGGGCCCAGGCGAGGATATGCCTTTATAGGGCCCAGCCCGCTCCGTGCCTCCAGGATAGTTTTGTGTTTCGTACCTGCACAGAAAGAAAGCATTTAAAAGCTAATATAATAAAATGAAATAATAAGGTGCCAGCGAAACATTAATTGTAACATATGAGTCATACTGCTTCCACCTGTCTGAAGTAAAATGAGACTGGACAGAATTTCTCTGTAGTTAACATTGCAGAACAAAGACAGTGAAAAGTGTCACATCATGGCAGAAAAAAAGAAACAACCAAACTACAATCCACTGGCTTGAATAACCACATAGCACAGCACAACAGAAAGAATGAATTCTGCCTGAAGTTGTAGAGCAAAGCTTTCACCACAGGAGGGCAGCAGTCACCCATCTGTGCAGTTAGTGATCTGGAAGGTCAACTCAAAGCCTTTCTAATAATAACCTAATAATATAAGTGATTCATGATGTTTGACTCAGTGGAGTGCATAGGATAAGGCCAAATAGTGTGTACTGTACAATATTACATCCATTATCCATGATCCACATTTGGCATTATCAATGAAAACGTGAATCACTGAGCCTTTAATTGAACATTAAAAAATACTGACAATAAATGTCAGTGTTTGGAAATTTAGGAGCACATTTTTATGAGATGCAGGCTTGGTCTGCTCTTTAAATGGCTCTTCAATCAGGCATTTGTTATGCTGTAAGAGCATGGCACCCTGCTTTGTACCGTTTGAAGAGATCAGTATTATTCCAAACATTAACACTGCTGAGCAAAGAAACAGGGCAGGTTACATAGCAGATTGTAGCAACCAGACATATATTACTGAAGCTCCTAGAGCCGTTTCTCGGAAATGAAGCTGTTTGACATAAAAACAGATTAGCCCCTTAAGATGTTTGCTCGACAGAGCCCATTTGGCATGACGTTATCTACTCAGTCATGAGTCAAAAAATGAAAATAAAAAAATAAATAAAAAGCTAATTTCCTATTAACAATATGTTCTTCATTTGGACAAGTCCGCGACTAGGTGCAGCTGCAAAAAGGACATCATAGAGAAATATGTTTTTGCATACTGCACATTATTGTGTGTGCTAAAATAGTCTCTCATTAAATAATCACACATTTTGTACTTGGATGAAACCTCCCACTCCATTTTACTGCAATGCTCCACTACACTGAAAAACAGCATTCCACTGTCTTTGGCTCTGACTTTGAAATACTAATTTGCCCCACTCCCTAAATTCCCTTTGAACAGTGTTAAGGTTATAGAAGTTGGACAAGTCATCTGGGTGGGGTGGAAGTGGGGAGCATGGAGGCTGTGGGCTTCAGTGTGGAGAAAGGTTTGCTTGTGGCCAAAAATGTGCTCTTGGGTGCCTGTTTTTGCTTTTGTTCTATTTTGGTCTGGCAATGGCTGGCCCAGTGGAATTTTTTTTTGACTTTGCAAAGTTGACTCAGGGTGTAAACCAAACAAAAGGGGACAACATTGTTGCATGAATGTTACATGAAGTAACATGACTTACAAATCTTTATTCCTGTTTTCATGGTTTTGGGCAGGTCATGGTGTGCCACGCACACTGTTCATGTCTGGGTGTCTGTGTGACATATGCTTCCATTTTTGAACCCTGCTAATACACACAGTTCTGATTTTTAGAATGAGTGAACTTGATTGTTTCCAGATGGCTTTCCTCATGCAGTTTTAGCTATTTCAACTTTTAGTCATTCAGGGTTTGAACTCTGGAGCCCACTGGGTGCCAGCAGGCTTTGACCCAGGATCATGTTTAAGCTGTCTATGATCTTTTTTAATACTATAAACACAGTAAATGTGCAAATGTTTTCTTGGAGACAGATACAACACAAAAATACTGATGTGTTTTTGGGAAATTGATAAACTAGTAATCAGAGGGTCAAAAAATATGAATTTCCAAAATATACAAAAGGTAATATATACATATTAGTGAATGCAATGGCAATATTATAAGTGCAGCATTTATCACCTGCTTTCATATCTGACTCAGCTAGCTCAGGCTGAGCGTACTCTAAGCAGAGAGGAGTCAGTCCTTTATAAGGTTTATTTGGGGCCTCTGTCTGTGGTGAAGTTTAAGTGTACTTCATGCATGTGCATGTGCATATACTATACTCCCAAAAGACAGATAGAAAGCCCAGCACATACATATTGTCCTGTGAGACATGCAGCAGCTATCCAAGTATGCAGTGCAGAAAGGATTATAGGATGCAGCCAGTTCCTCGAGGTATATGTAACCATGAAAGTGTTGTCGTGTGAAAGCCGTCTGACAGAATATTTAAACCCATATTATGGTGAGCTCACCCACACAATAACCAACATTTCCTTTTATTTCCCCATTCATGCTGTGGTTTTAACCCCTTAAACATCACATTTCTTCTGGATGCTCCCCACTGCTAAAATCGAATCTTTCAGCGGGGAAGGTATATTTACACTAATTGTGCCAAGAGTAAAATAAGAACGTAGGCTTGACAATGGCTGGGATTCCAGTATTAAAGACTGGACTGACACAGGTGAGGTACAGATGACCCTTGAAAACAAGAAATCCTTGGTTACAGCGACCAAGCATGTCAATATTAAAGTGATTCATCTGCTAATTAGTATACTTTTAATGCTCTCTACTAAATTAACAAAAGCAAAGAAACTTACCAGTGCCATTTTTAAATACACTAAATATGTTAAGGTTTGATAAAACCGAGTGTAAATTTATAACATAAAGTCTTCAAAAATTACATTTTTTTTCACATAACACCTTCTGTTTTAGTACCTATGAGATGCTACAACAACTCAGTAATGTGCTATTAATCATCATTCGCATTATTGTTGAATTTGCATTAGGGCTACTGCGATAATTCCAGGAACTCAGTAGATACTTTGGGAGTTGTTTAAAAGACAACTCTTACACACTGTAAAATATACAAAACTATAGCTGCCAATTCAAGTGCACAACAGCCTCAGTGAAATTCAAACTGGGCTTTCAATAAACTGAGCAATTCTTTCAGTTGATTATCTGGAAATGCAAAAAAAAGAAAAATAAAAACAAATTGTTTAGACTTGCTACTTTTTGTGATTTTTAATTTCTTCCTTAGGAATTCAAAACAACATCTCTGCAAGTGTTTGCATGTGTATTTCTTGGCTAAAGTCCAGGCAGGATGTGATACATTTTGTTTCCATCAAAAACACTGTGGCTTGTGCAAACAGAGAGGAATCCAAGCCAAACTTCATCAGAACAAGAAAGGCGCCACAGTTAATTCCAGATGACTGTATTTCCCGCTAAATTCAGGAAAGCTCAACTATTTCAGCATATCATTGCTCAGAGATTACTGACCTTTGTTGTGCGCCTCCAGTTGTGACAAGGAATTCACAGCCACCTTGCACAGTGCGCAGTACAACAGCTTCTTGGCCTTGTCCTCCTCGGTCTCTGGGTTGGATGGGCTGTTTGAAGCCGAAATGCCAACGGCTCCTGAAACCGGGGTTCCTGATCCAACCTGCTCTGAGTTGGTGAGGCTGCTCCCGCAGCCTGGGGAAGAAGAGGTCGGGGGGACCAGTGGAGGAGTAGGGGTGGGAATGAGAGGGCACACTGATGGCACAGGGGAATCCATGGGTGGGGTAGGTGGGGTTTGAAGAGGTGGAAGGGGCCCCGGTGCCAGTAAGGGTCCATTTATCCGTGACATAGGCCGTGTTTCATCTAAAATAAAAACCCAAAAGAAAACAAAACAGACAAACAAAGGAAATTCTAATTAAAGTCACATCCATCCATCCATTGTCTTCTGCTAATCCTTACCATAGCTGGAGCCTACCCCAGCTTGAAAGTGACATATTAAATGTAAAACTAAATAACTAAATAAAGATGATTACGAAGAACAAAGAGTTCACAAGTCAAACAGCAATAAAAAAAACATGGAAACTCTGTGTAACCACATCCCTACCACTCCCAATTAAATATGGAAGCCAAAGTCTGCTCCATAGATCAGAACAACCAACATAAAGCGCATAAAGCACATTTAGAAGTGCTTTTTATTTCCTATACTGCAACCCATAATTGGTCAAAAGAGTTCCTTTTAATTTGAGTTACACATAAAGTAGATCAGAGGAGGAAACCATATGACCCAAATATAAGAACGGATGGGCAAGCGTTTAATGTTTCCAAGCTTTTTGAAGTTTTCAAGTCAATTTGTCAGTGCTGTGGGCTCATCTTATTGAAATGTTTCCAAGGAAGCAGATAATTGAACCTGAGCATGTTTTGGCTTTTCCCCTCTGTCCCACCCCCGTTATTTTTGGCTGGGATAGAAGTAATAATGGCATTTGCTCTGTCAACGAGCAATACATGCAATCCAAAGAAAATATCTTTAAGTGAGCGCTCCTCTCACTTTTTCTTTTCCATGCCCTCTGATTTTCTTTCTATAGCTTCCTCACTGCATATGTTCATGGTTACATTTTCTGTATTTATCGCACAACATGTTTATATACAGTATACGTTTCGGACTAGCCACCCACATACCTTTGAGCTTTCAGCATTCACTGAGCACTCAGTGTTAGCTGAAGAAAGACATCTAAATTTGGATGGAGTATTCAGAGCTACCCTCATTAGCAGGGACTATAAGGTCTTTCTCCAAACTCCACTCCACAGGATACAGCGTCAAAACCAGGTCTCTATGGATTAGGGTACTAAAGGGATGATATATGATATTTTCTGGGAAGAAAACAAAAATTCACTCTAATTGCTTAACTTCTTTTTATAGATTCTATCATACGTTCACAGAGCATGCGATTTTTTCACATGACAGAGACCATGATATGTTTATCTATTGTTCCACTTTTAGTCTTATGACTTTATATTGTTTGGTATATTCTGGCCTGGCTACCACATTGCATCATCTCTCATGAAGATGCCATTGTAAGTGCTTTCCATTCCACTACTTTCCAAGATTAGAATTCCCTCTCTTTCCAGATTGGAAGTTTCCAGCTGCAGAGCTGCTGGCTGCACAGAGCATTTCTCAAACAGATGTTCCGTTAAAAAGAAGAAAAAAAGGACTATCTCTAGCTCTATGTGGCATTGAGGATCCCATAAAGCAGTCCTGGATCAAAGTGCTGTTTGAGGTTTATGACTCATAATATGCCCACTTTTTCACAGCACTGACTGAACATGTTAAGCTGAGTAAAGAGCTTGTACCTGTAAGTGCAAAAAGGCAGCATAACAGAAAAACCAAAGTAGTTATCCGCACTGTTATGAGCTTTATGCACACTTAGGCACGTGTCTGTGCAAAGAAATGTTAAGAAACAAACCCCAAATCCACATCTATAACATTTGGTTTTGGTTAAAATCAAATGGGAATGGTGTTGGCTGGCCAAATAGTAATGAGGGACTTCATGATCCATGATGGCCTGGAGTTCTGCCACACCAAACCAACATCCAGTCACTATTGCACCTTATACAGCACTACGGTAAATGTGTCATGCACTTTTCCCCCTTTAGGCTTCCAGGCCAAAACAATTCACAATCCACTGAAAATCATATTTCATTATATTAAATATTTTTATGTCATTTTTACTGACTAAAATTTAAATCATGAAACATCCTCTCAGGGTAGCAATACAAAGCGCTATTTTTTCTTACCCCAAGATTCCCACTGTCAGTTACTCCATTGTTTAAGAGTACAGGATACTCTCTAATGAGACTTGGCTCTCTATTGGCTAACTGACCATTCTCTCTGCTAGCTGACCTCAAATTACAACAGAAGACAGTATTATTCATGGGGAGAGGTCAACAGAAGGATAACTCAATCCAGATGCTTTATACTATGGCCTGCTATGCCTGTATTGCCTTGGTCCACTTCAGGAAATTAAAGCTGGTATGGTATGCTGTCCATGTGGAAAAGTTTTGTTGTTTAAGCTGCAGGATTTAATACAGCGTTTTCTTCAATCCATATCCTTAATCCCTATTCCTGAAGTGTGAACATTTATTTTGTCTGATATAATATTATTTGATACAGCGTGATGTTTACACACCATATAAAGCACATAAACTGCATGTATGTGGCTGTGGCTTGGGAGGTAGTGCAGGTCACCTACTAATCGGAAGGTTGGTGGTTGGTGGTCTGTGGTTCGAGCCCTGGCACAGTCTCCAGACTGTATCTTTGGGCATGAAACTAACCCATATGAATATGTGTTAATGATAGATAGCACTTGCATAGGAAAAGCAGAGGAAAAAGTGCTTGTTTAAATGGGTGTGAATGGGTAAATGAGCCAAGCTGTAAAAAAGTGTTTGACTTAGAGTAGAAAAGCGTTATATAAAAACCAGTCTATTTACTGAAACAAGAGAGTTATTGTTGGTATGATTCTGTTGTGTGTAGGTGGAAAATTACACAGGGATACTTTTGCTTTGTTTACTTTAAATGCCAAAAGAAACTAATGTAATATAATCCCCACCCTCCCCCCTCATGGATCCAATATCCCCCCACCCCCATAAAAAGATGCTTGCAGTATTTAGAGTTATAAGTCATCATCTTACTTGTCAGGCAAAACTGCCAGGAGGTTTACGGCAGGGCTAGTGTACTGACTTTAAGTGTGAGCGGTTTGTCTCTTTGTGTGTGTGTTACATGTGTGCCATAGGCAGGATGACTCTGAGTGTCACCACTGCCCCATTATGCCCATTCTCAATGATTAACGAGCTACGAAACTCAATGCTGGCCTTACAAGAGTTGAGCCACATTCATAATGCATTTGGGTGCCTTTTCCCTGTCTGGCCTGCATCCGAACCCTGAGTCATACACACACGGACACACACACACACACACATAAACACACCCACACAGTCATCCCATATCAGGTACTGTTATTTCAGGCAGTTTCATCAAATAATTCACAAAGGAGGTAAAAAGCTTGTGAATTCCCAGATTTCCTCAATTAGACTCAAATGCTAACAATAAACAGACAGAGAATGAAGCAAACATTAGCTCAGTGTAACTCAATACTACAGTCACCTCATAGCCATGCAATTTGAACCCTCACATGAAAGTCATCTGTTTAATTGACCTTGGGTGTGTGCGCCTGTGAATGTTTGCGTGGACCAAAGAGTGCTATAATATCAGGGTGGTTTTAACAGAGCCCCTCATTAGGATGGGAGTGTCAGACGGCAGAGGGAGAAAGAGGAAAGGAAGGAAGGAGGGAAGACCAGAGTTTCTCTCCAGTACAACAGCTGGCTCTCCATCACTTGCAGGCTCAGCCAAACCTCAGCTCACCAGTCCAAATTTCTCAGAGCCAAGTGCCTCCTTTTTTGGGGACAACGCTAACCACATATCCTTTGACTGGTGTAAAACTCACGACCTGCTCTGAAAATCTGTAAAGTTCAAGAAGCACTCTTTAAACAATATTGGATAACCTATCACTGTTTCGGCCCTCAGCAAGTTTGTATATGTACTCTGTTTTTGATATGTTAATCACAAATGATGGTGAATTCTTTTTCACAAACGATATATCTGATAGTAGCTCAGACTATCTGAATGTCTAAAATGACATTGATATTGTATGAAATCTGAGAGCAACAAAGAAGCTGTTGATAAGAAATGTTGCTCAGCATCAAAGACACATACTGCTCTATGTTATGAGGTGAATTCCACCAAAACTCCACAGCCCAAAAAATTGTCTGTTCCCCAGACAGTAGTTTCCCAGTTTTGAAATGGACATCTGGCTCTCCTCTGAGAGACACCCCCGCCCAACCACTGAGATCACACTCAGGGCATGCATACACGAACATATATACACACAAACAAGCATGCAAAAAAATCAGGAAGAGGCAAGGTTCCAAGGTCACAAGAAAGACCCTTGGTTGGAAAAAGGCATTTTTCACATGTTGCTACTTTCAGAGCTCGATCATTGCAGGCTTGTTTGGCTTCTCATGATCTAGAAGTTCACTGCAGGAAGCTTCACTAATGAGGACTTATCTTAGCTGACCTTAGATCCCCCATGAGGGAAGACAGCACAAAGGACTGGCCTTGGTACTTGCCTGAGACTAACTATAAGAAAACCTTAAGTGTTATGTTCATGGACAGAAAGAGACACTGAAATGTGAAAACCTTTGCTTCTTCGCTCTGGCATGCTGCATTGAGGCTTTTTCTGGACCTGAGTTTCAACTTTTAATTTATCGTGTTTGCTCTGTGCCCTCCCATCAATAAGGTGGAAATGTCTGGTAAACAGTAGGCTACAGAAACCTTTGTAAATGTCACCAAAACACGACTGGTCTGTTCATTGGCTGGCGTTTGATCCGAGACCAGAGTGGTGGCACTAAGGGAATGGAAATGTTTGGTGCACAGAGAAGAATGGCAGACGCGCACAGAACCCAGCCTCTAAATTATACTGTGAAATGCAAAGATGAACCAGAGGGATAAAGGAAAGACTAAGACAACGGGAACAAAGTTAAAGATCCTTTGCTAAAGAAAGATCTTGCACTGCTTTGATCACGCCTTGCATCATATTAACTAATAAATTAATCTGCTTACAGTTAATTACTTTTCATTAAAGTCAGATCAGCTGCTGTTTCTGTCCTTTTAAAGGCTGGATGAGATTTTCGTTTATTCATTTGTCTTAATCAGTCTTAGGACTCTTTACTGACAAGTGGATGGTCAGGCAACGTAGTCTATGTTGAATGTGGTATACATGGTGTGGTACCTCCCACTAGCTTACTACTGTACAAAGACACACCACACACCACAGAGAGGTTGATGCAGAGAAACTGCTATGTTGCCATACCATGTTCTCCTGCTCATAGACTAAATGGATTGACACAAACCAGATTTAGATTGAACAACTAAATAAAGTCTTGCTGTTTATCTTGACTAATACAGAAGATTAACTCTGGCACAGTAATGATGATTCGATCAGCCTTTCATGTCATGTTTGATTTCAGCGTAAGAGGTCTACTTCTACTACACCCTACTGTGACTGAAAAGGATTTTTTTAAATGACCAAAAGTTTTGAAGCATAGTTGGGAAAAGCCAAAATAGTCTGGATGTCAGTGGAAAAAAGAAAATTCATACAAACTTTGTGGCATATTGTAATTGTTTTGAATGGGAAATAGACTCCTGAATATCCTCTTGTCTAAAAAAACTAATCCATTATGAAAGACTCTGGCCAATCAAATTCAGACCTGATCAGGTGAGGAAAAGCAGAGCTTGAATCCCACATGAAGCCAAAAGTCTGTCTTTTATCAGACTGGACATACTTTTATTAGGTGGGGTATTGGGAAAGAGAGTGGAGAGCTGCAGGAGGAGGGCAGTCTATTTTCAAATTTTGTTGGGGTTGTTTTCCTTTTGTATAATTCTGCCTACTTGAGCTTGAAGGCTCAATTAGGTTTAATAATATATGTTTTTGTGACTAGGCATTAAAGGCAATTTGAACTTATTGCTTCAGCTATTTCCAACTCCTAAAGGTCAAAGCAACTTTCCCGATATTCTGAATTTCAACATTTTCATCTGAACTCTCATTACAATTATACTTAAAAGACTCCCCCAATACTGGCAACTAAAAACTGTGTTTAGCTATTAATCTTCCAAATTAAATGTTTATTTTTTGGATTTTAGGTGGGACAGTCATTATCAGTCTCAGCAGTCTGTGGAACCGCACTGTCTACTATAAGATGTGCTGCGGCTAAATCCGACGACAAATAGAGACGAGATGCTCATAAAAACAGCAATACGCTGCGGAGCCACTGTGATTAGACGCTTTTGTTATTCTTGCATATTTTTCCATTCATTTTCTGACAAAGACCATAAGCTGCCGAACATCCTGCGTGGACTGAAATGATTATTTCAACAAGGTTCTTCCCGAGCCTTTTCCCAGTTTTTGCTTGTGGCAGTAGTTTTCTGTTCTCTCACCTGCTTTGCTGGGCTCACTGTCTGGGGCTGTGCCAGGAGCTCCAGGCGGAGATGGGGAGGAGGTGGGGGGCAGGGTGTGAGGTTTGTCTCCTTCTTGAGGACGACTCTTAGAGGTCTCGATGCCTTTGACTCTCCTGGCATGGCGGTTCCCTTTGTAGTGGGCTTCTGCCTGGCTCTAAAGAAGAGCATGGAAAGGAAAACAAGTTATTTCATTAGTGAACACCGATGCCAAGATGCCCAGGTATATAACAGGGTGGAATTAGACTCGGTGTGGCACCTGGCATGCATGCATGCCATTATGACAGCACGATATTTAATATACTCTGGGGACTAAAGTCATGATGAGCAGCAGGCAGTGAACAGAGAGATAGATTACATGCAAGATATTAAGAGAGATGCAATGATGAAGTGACTGCCTGCCCTCCTTGTCCCGTTATTTGAATTAAGAACAAATTATGAAGGTGTGTGTTGAAACATTAACAGTATAGGTTATGTGGAGGATTGGCTGAAGTTGCCATGCCTGCTAACCTAAGGATCAGGAAACTGCCATATAAGCCCGGAGGGCGCATTAGTCCATTTCTAAGCCTTCCCTTTCTTCCCTTTCTTATGCACAGTCTTGGAGAATATACATCATCTACTTACTACACGGCATCAATGTTGTTGTCTTTAATATCTGGCAGGAAATATAAAATAAGGATCTGCACGCTCAGCCGGCATTCCAGCAAAGACAAAAAATGCTGCAGAGATTTATTATGGAAGTCACTGTGTCCAATCTCCTGATGACATGCTCTCTACTGCCTAATGTGTTTGCTCACTGAGTAAACAAGCGAGTTATTTGTGAAGAGAATATGGGACATTATGGGAGTCTGTTTCTAGCCTCTGTGTTACTGCACAGATGTTTGGAAGTCGGGTAAAATGCGGCGTATGTGATGCGGGGTTGCTATACATAGCTGTCTGGCTTCACAGTATGGTGACTATAAAACAGAAACACACGTTATTTCACTGGCTCACTGACTCCCTCTCACACACACACACTCACACAAATATAGGATTATGGTCCCTTTTTTCATCACCCCTCTCTCACAGTATGTGTCCAACTATGAAAAAATAAGTAGCTACTTGCTGATACAGACATATTCAGTCAGTACTGCACTTGTAAGTCAAGTGAACTGATGTGCCATGGCACGTGCTGTGTCGGCCACATGATTGCATCAAGGGACCAATGATGAAGATATTTATTAAGTAGCAGGATTACAGTTGGTTACCAGGGATGAGTCATTGACAGCTGCCTCAGGAATTTGACTGACACTTAGGACATCGTACTGACCAGAGGCTCAAGTGTGGCGATAGACTGGCTCGGCAAAACAGGCAGGGGGTGATGAGTAATGTTACCGAACCCTGTTGTCTATATTTGCTTTGTGTGTGTCTGTGTGAGTGTGTGAGTGTGTGCCTGTGCCTGGCAGCATCTATCAAACGAGCTGGCATGGCAAACACTGAGCACTGGCTGAAGCAAGTAAGAAGATCACATGTTTCTTTTAAACCAGGATGACACATCAGGCTGTAACTGTACCCTGTCAAAGGGGTCTTAAGGACCTGCACTTGCAAAGCCTACAGATCAAGGTGGAGAGAGCTGCATGCAGGCAGAAAGGGGTGGAGGTGTAGACTGCTGAAAGAGAAGTAATCTCTCATGATGAAGAGGGGAATGTGGGAAAATTAAAAGGTATATGGCAGTGCGTGGCAAAGTGGGCACAGAGGTTTTCTTGACTTCTCCCAGCAAGTCAAAGGGATCAACTACCAAGCAGCTGAGTGTCACTGTGAGGTCCTGGGCGGAGAGGAGGGAGGGAGAATGAAGGGAAAAGGAAGCACAGGGAACTGAAAGTCAGAGAAGGTAAACGCAAAAAAAGCTGCTCTCAGAATGGAAAGGATATAAAGAGACACAAATCTCAGAGAGAATAAAAACTGCACCACGCCAGTTTGTGATGCATGTGTTTCATTATGCAGAGAGTTTGAAGTGAACAACTGCTTTCCTACATGATGATCACTCTGAGGGGGGAGTTGTGTTATTAAAGCAGAGCTACTGCAGAGCTGCATTTCTAAAGGAAGAAATAGGAAGAGAGGGAGAAAAAGAAAAGAGAGACAAAAAGCAAGCAAGAAGCGAAGTGAATATGGTTGGAGGAGAAAAGATAAACGTGACGTGAGCAGGGAGGAAGCGGATGAAAATAAGAGATGCATATCAGCATACTGCAGCAGTTGTGACGCTGGTCAATGCAGCTCCACAGAGCCTGTGATGTCACTAATGCAGCGTGGCATCAAGGTTATTCTGCATAAACCACCATTAAGTTCTTTACACGGACACACACAATGCAGAGACAATGGGGCACAAACTGCCTCCCCCCTTATCCTTTCCTCCTGCCCCTCCCCTTCAAGTCTCCTCTCTACCACTTTCCCAAGATGCACTGGGGCTGTCAGAGCCAGACACTAATCCATGCCCTTGACGAATGCATCTTATAATAAGTAGTGGCAGGCAATTTTGGGCATTTCCACACAGTAAATAATGCAGCATGAGAGAGGGAGACAGCCAGCAAGAAGGGGAAAAGGTTCTTTGGAGAGAGAGAGACAGGCAAAAGAAGAGAGAGAGACAGTAGAGAATGATCATATGGGATGAAAGAAATTATGGCAAAATGATGTGGGAAATGAAGAGAACGTGGGTGGGAGACAGGAGGTAAAGCAAGACAAATACAGTAGCCATGACATTCCATAAAAAGCCCACTCGCTTTCTTCTTTGACCCAAAATGTTTTCAGCTCACATGTGGCAGATAAAGGAAAAGAATGTCTACATCAAGGACAGTGCCCAAGCTTGAAAATGAAGCTGAGAATGCAACATCAGATTCTCCTGAAGTATTTCTCACTGCATTATCTTCATCCATCATATATTCATTTGAATTTGATTTCACTAGCTCAGAGGCCCACGTCCTCATTTTAGGTTTGACAGCGTTTTAGTAGGTAAGTGAATGCTTTGACATGAATCGAGCTGCGGTTTGGTGAAAGGCCTCGAAGGGGACGGCAATGGCTCCCGGGCCCGGCAGATCCCCATGCACTAAATAGAAATGAAGAAGTCAAAGAATTGAGAACAAGGAGGGAGGAAGGGTGGGGCACGTAAACGAGAATGAACAGCTTGCAGAACTGGAGGAACCTATATAGATGACAACCAGAAGGAGAATACATAATCTCCAAATAAAAACAAAAATACTGGCATCTGCCTGTATTCCTGTCATTCTCCCAGTAGATACATAAATGGTATCAATTTAAAAGTTCTAAATAGCCACATTCTGGACTTATCCCATTTACAAGACTTTAAGGAAACTTTGACCTTGGGGACGAGATCGCTGTGATTCAAACTCGCCTGAGATTTTAGTAGATACACCTATGCTTTCAATTTAAAGCTCCTACATTGCCTCATTCTCAAGTGATCGCATTCACAAACTTGTCCACGCTGCCCACTCGCCCACCCACCCCATCAGCCTTGTACGCCTGAGACGCAAAAAGTGTGGATGGGGAGTCACACCTAGGGCAAGACTGCAAGTCTGACATTGATGATGTACTGCAGTATGTTTTTACCTGTCCAGGTAATGGGAGTTAAAGCTGATCTGGAAAAACACTAACTTATTAACAAGACTTTTACTCGATTAAAGGGACAGTATATAGCCGAATTAAATTTACATGATATATCCCCCTGCTATCTACTCTCCTTGCAGTAATACTGCCAGAGGGCTTAATTGCTTATTGCTTATTGTATATTTGATGAGGTGTGGACATAGGCATCCCCAAGGTCCACTTGGACTAGACTTTTTGCCAGATCTCATTGTGGGCTGTAAGCTTTAGCTGAGATTTTTATGTCATTTTTAAACAATAGCTCTACAAACTCTGTCAGTTTTTACTTTATGTTGTGGCTTTTGAATCGGGTCGTAACACATATTTTACTTGGCTTGTAGTGTTGTTTATCCATTTCTGTTATTTTGGGGTGAGCGGCTGAGTTTTGGCAATGTTAGTTGCTTTGCATATTTTTGACAGTAACAACATCTTTTTCTAGTAGCCATCAAAAAAACTTTGTTGTGTTTTTCCAAACTACAGCCACCACACAGGCCCTGCATCCACCTACCCAGAATGAGAAACATACTGATGCTGGATTTGAAAAGAAAAGTATTTCTTTGATTCTCTGACCACCAAATGCTCATCTGTTTTATTAGATTCAAGAGAAAGCTGACATCTCTACAGCCTGATATCTCCCAAACTTTGCAACGCACACCACTGCACTAAACACTGATATAGTACTAAGGGAAACAGAGTCACCTTTCTCTGAGCAGAGAAGATCATGGCCAGATGAATGACAAAGAGAAGAAATGAATCTCTGCAGGGTGCTGGTGTAAAGATCATTCACACATGAACATGGCTTCCAAGCAGAAATGCTCCCTGCATACTTCTAAATAATTGCGCTTGCTTTGGTTAAATTTTAACCTTCATATGATTTCAGGGGACAGCAGGTTAGGTTCTTCACAGCAAGTACCTTCTTGTTCTTTAGGCAATATTTTAAATATAAAATCTAATATTCAAAGTCTTCAGATTCTTTATTGATTGTAACTTCATACAAAAGAACACGTCTTAATTAAAAGTCAGTATTGGCTCTCAATCCTTGGGTCTTAAAGTATTCCATTATATAAACATCTCGAGTTAACTGTTTCCTGTTTCTTGTGAAGATATACAGGACAGATCCCGGCTAAGAGAAGCTTCATGATTACAGCCTTGCAGCTCCCTGACCACACGGAAACCATGATTGTAGATCTGATGTGTATATATAGCCCTGACCCACTCCTTAATGTTGTGTATTGTGGATGGTTGAACGCCCTGGCCCTGAAGTCTGCAACACTGAATAGGGAGTATTGCAGCCAAATTATACACTACACATATGACATTTGGTACTGGTTTTGTCATGAGTCTATCCTATTTGTTGACACAAAAAAGGAAAAAACAGAAAAAATATTTGGCATCACAACTCATAAAATACTTCCATATGATTTTTTGCTTTCATTAATTTGTCATCAGTTGTGTCTGCGAATTGCCCGAGGGTATAACGTGCAAATAAATTCCAATTAGGAGTTCCCAATTAATTAAGCTTTTTAAAGTTTAATATTTTCTATAGAGAGAAATGGAAATTTACAACTTTAAGATCAAACTTATCAGTACTGATGAACAACAGACAATCCAGAGTTTTATTCCTCGTTCACACATTCGTCAGGACCGCTTAAGCCTCTGTGCTGCAGTGCACTACTTTAGTCTACGCTGCCTTAAAACAAATTAAATTCCAGTCAGGTCGCAACGGCCAACACATAACCCAAACAAATGCACCACATCCGCTTTGTTAGTTCCAGCTTCCAGGGGGAGCAAACCAGGACAAACAGTCCTCCGAAACAAATAAAAGGTTGATTCTTACTTAGAGAAAAATAAAATATTTTCAGTGCCATAAAGAAAATGAAAACAAGATGAGAGGCAGTGATGTTGTGTGTGTGTGTCGTCATTTATTTATTTACCTCTGAGTTGAAGCGGATCTGGCAGACGTTACAGGAGATGACTGGTCGCTTGGTCTTGATCAGAGGAACTCCAAATGTGTGGTTGATCACAGCCTTTTGCACCGGGTCCATCTGCCAGAGTGAAAGACAGAGAGCAGCTATAATTCACACTGGTGCCACAGCTCAATGGGCCAAGCTGTCATAACGTGCAATAGACTAAACCAAAATGACCACATGCAGAATGCACAAGGTTCACAGTTAAAGAGCGGTTACAGAGTCTGTTTGATGATATCTGATATCACTTCAGCAAACAGTGGTCAGCAGTGTTGACAGTTTGTTGCTACAACCGAGACACCTGTTGCATCCCCACGATTAGGAATCTGATGGTTCTGGATCCTCACTACATTGTAGTATAATACTGTCCCTGTGCTAATTGCTTCAGCTGGGACATCCATCATCTCTGTAGTGTTAAGCACCTTGTATAAATTTAACTAACTTGCTTAGCAGCCCTCAGTAGTTAAGCTGCCCGTATAAATTCTGTCCCAGACACAAAAGACCCGGCCCGTACTGGACTGTTTGTGTTTGAAGCCGAATTTATCAAGCAATCACTGTTGGTTGACCTTAGCATTACTCTGGATTCAGTGGCTGGCTTATATTCCAGCCTCAGACAACTGTCTACAGCTAAAGTAAGCAACAATCATAAACAAAGACTGATGTAGCAGTGCGCGGGTATGCAAGAAGAATGAAGCAAAAAAATCCGTGGCCTGAAGAGCAAAAGGATACAAAACTTTGTATTTTGAATTCAAAAGACAGCGAGGAAACGTTCAAGTGTGTCCACCAAGAGTAATGAAAGCATAATGCAGTGCCAGGCAGATGCAAAATAACTCACTTTTGATTCATTACTGTATTTTGGACTATTTACTAAGCTTTTCTTTAAGCCTTGTTACACTGAGAGGCACAGTCTCATCCAATATAGAAGCAGCTCAACATCCCGAGGAGTGAAGGACAGGATAGAAGGGGCTTAAACAAATATTGTTGTTACTTAGACTCAAATAAGTTTTTTTGTTTTTTTTGCACAGTGCTCGTTGCTTGGCAACTCCCAACAAAAAGAAGCAAAAATAAAGAAAAATAAAAGATCAAGGGGAGGAGCCTCAAGACATTTCAGCCACCCAGCTGTGGCCGGAAGGCACAGAAACATACCATCTGGAGGAGAGAATGAGTGAGCGAATGAGAAAAAGAAGAGCAGAGAGTTGGAGGGAAAGAGAAAGAGGCCCAAGCTGGACATCCTCACATCAAGCATGCTTATCTCTTTTCCACGTTCCAACACTGTCTCTGTCTCTCTCCCAAGAAACTGTATAAAGAAAGCTCTGCTGCTCTGGCTGTGAGGACAGATTAATGGGGAGGGCTGGGGTGGGGGTGGAAGATATATTGAACAATTACAAATGTTTACTGCGTGAACATCTAAACAACAAGAACTAAGCTTTAGCCAGCACAAACTTCCACACCAGGACTGCATTTAGCTTCCTATTAATTTTTAAAAAGTGACACTGTGTTTTATCAACTCTTTCCAAAGTGTAGAAAAATTTCTTTCTCTCAGTGTCCATAATGTGACCCAGACTAGATAGAGTTTAGCAAGAATTTGAACCTGCCTGGTGGCGTAACCGCATGAATCATGGGCTTCTCCGCAGTCATTCCACCAGTCTGGGTGTGGGTCAGTTATGACCCATCCAGTTAATTCAGCTGTTGAAAACACAGTCCAGCTGCCAGCAAATGTCTTTGGAATGTTGCTCGCATGGCCTCTTCTCCAAACGCTCTCCAAAACATGTTCTCATGAAATAGGAGGAGAGCACTATGATGTAACTGCAGAGGGATTTTCCAAAACTCGCTCGTATAATTTTGTGAACATCCATAACTGTAACTGTACATTCTCATAAAAAAATAGAAAGCAAACATATTAAAAAGTTTACATTTATCTGGGAAAATAATGGAAACTTCATGTTATTGTGGAGCTGTGTGAATGTGGTGAGGTAAGCAAAGCACACAGACCGCAGACCGCTGACTTTAGCATCACTCGGCAGTCATGTCAACAGCTCCATGCAGCCTTAAAACTCCAAACACTCAAATATCACCCAAGCATCATCCAACACTGCACAATGACACACGTCCTAACTTACCAACATCCTCTGTTCTAGAGTTTCTTTTCATCTTTCATTTTGTACAGTTCTGATTTTCTTCCCATTCTTTACTGTGTTTTCATTCAGTCTTAGTTAGTCTTTCTTTAGTTCGTTTGATCAGCTAAAACCCACCAGGGAGAGTGCACTACAGCATGACTCTCAGTAGAGCCATTGTGACAGTCACAGTAAGGTCCACACTGTGCCAGACGAAAACAGCCTTTGAAGCACAAATTCAGCATCACGTTTAAGCTGGCCCAGTTTAAGACACAGTTGGACCGACAAAAATGTGACAAGCTCTTTGAATTTTAGGTACTTACCTTCATCTCCTCTTTGTCTGTAGAAGCTTGGAGCTGCATTGGTCCTCCTGTGTGTGTACTGCTGGCCGAGGTATGTGTTTGGGTCTCAGCATGTGCAAGGCTCAGAGCTTGTGGTGCACTATCCTTACTCATTCAGCCTGTTTGGTAGGTGGTCAACGCTGAATACAGACTAGCTCACAAAAACTGAGCTTATGCCTAGTGAAGCATTGGTAGCTGCGATATCTTTATTTCCTTTCAGCACACCGTCTGCTTCTCTTTTGAGATGCTTTAAGAGAAATCTCTCCCTTACTTCTTTTTTCAACACATGACCTAACAAGTGCCTGTCCCTTTTTTCAGTCTCCTCCTCCTCTATTCTCAACTACATTCCCTCTCTGCCTCACACTCCACTTTAATGCACTTCCTTCTCTGCTTTCCAGTTTTCTCCTCCCTCTCTCCCTCTCCCTCTCTTCCCCATGGTCTGTCAGTCTGCCCATGTGCACCCAGGATTATGTATCCTACTCTCCTCCTGCCAAACTCTCACTCTTCTAGGAGTGCTGAATAGCCTTGGTATGGATATTGATAAGAATTTACTGATAACAGTGTTTTTATCAATTATGCTCACAGGTCAGGTTCTTAGCTAATCAACTTCTTGATTCCTGACTTTGCTGTTTAGGCTTCCTTTAGGTTTTCAGTGTAAGTTCAGCTTTGTTTTTACTACCTATGAGCCAGAGCTGAGGTTCACATGTGACTCAGGTGTACAAGAGCGCCACAGCCGTGTCCTTTCAAGCTGCTAGAAAAACATGCGAGCACTGATAAAAGGAAATGATAAAGTGGAAGGCCTACAGTCCTGATGAACTGGAGGAGGCAGAGCAATTCCCATCTTTAATTCACACCATCCATCGAATGTCGTCATCCACCACTGTAGCCGGCATCTCCCCCACAAACCCAGAACTCACACTTGCATGAAACTCTAGCTAGACAAATATTTATTGGATGTGACATATTCACACCAAAGTGATGACTGGGCCACATGTGGTGCTGGACAAAACATAAATGTGCACTGTTTAGATAATGAGCTATTAGTCATGTCTTGCTGTACTACAATTATTTTTGTAGAGAGTGAGAAAAGATATATATAGTAGTTAAGATTCAACAACTGCACATGATTATACTGGACCAAGAAGTCATGTGATTGTGTAGCTTCAGCAAACAGTGCAGGCAACACAACTCTGAGTTTTACTCTGAGTTTTATGAGCAGTTTTATGTCTGTATCAGTACCAGCTGATGCAGATAAATAATTCAGCCTCATCATTGTCTACAGGCACATTGCACGAGACAGGCAGGTGGAGGACAAATCACATTAAAGGACTATTAAAAGCTGTATATGGCTTTAGGAGAGGCCATTCCTCCGCTATGGGGCTAATAACCCTCAATGTGAAGTAGAGCCTCATTAAGGCTGTACAAACTCAGCGCAGATCACTTATTAAGGCAGAATGATGGAACAACTAGCTGTCAGCTCACTGCAGTGCTGTACCTTCATTGGGATATTTTGTGGATCATAATGTGTTACTGTGCAATGGTGCAGAAAAGCGCCAGGAAACATCAAAAGCACTTGAAATGTTATGTGAAATAGCCCCAGTTCAGCCTAACAATCCATATAAAAACCTCCAAAACAAAACAGTATAAGATGTAAATGGAGCTGTGGACACTTACTCTCTTATTCTAGATCTTCCTGTATAAATGTACTCATCTTCACAGCACTACATTGAACATAATAAACTCTGGGAAAGTGTAAAGCTAGGATATCCCAGCAAAACGTTAAAACAGAGCCTCATATAGGGGCAAACAAAGCGGTTTCCATATCTGCAGCATATTTACACCACATACATGCCGCATATCTAATAAAATCTGAGATTATGTCATACACTTCAGGCAACAGAAGCTCTCCTTGCAAACACCAACAGTGATATGTTAGTGAATCATTTCTTCATGCTTTTGAATGTGCTGTGTATACTATGAGTACGCTGTAAGGTCAGAATGCCCTTACAGCTTCTCTTATGGCCCCATCTCCTGGCCACAGAGCTGTAAAACAGCACTAACGGTTACCTCGCAGTCATCAGCAGGAACACCTATTAACATTCACAGCGTCCCTGTGGGCCTTCCTACCTAGTTGACTCGTTGATAAGGAGGATGGTGAGCGGATGGACGTTACAGAATAGGTGAGAGGAAGTCCAGAGGGAGTGTTGCAGAGGCAGCAAGACAGGAAATAAAATCAAGCAAGAATGATTTTAGGGCTACGCTAACAGAGGCCAGAATGGAAACCGAGTGCCTGCATAATCTCAGTATCTCTATTAATGCATGTCTGCTGGGTGTAGTGCAGTTTGATGGTGAAAATGCTTCCACTTATGTCATGGTCCACTGAGGCCTATTAAAATGACTATATTGTTAAAATGTGTTTAAGAGTGTCTGGACTCCTGTTACAATCCCTGTAGGGCCATGCACAGTCAAAGCTCATGCCAGATATTTCCAATTAGTGAAAGGTTATTATGTTGTCTTGTTGCAGACTGCAGCTAAATATACCAGGGTGACACATAACCCTGTTGAAGCCATGGTCCGCAAATAGCATTGCCCCAGTAGAGTACATATACAGTTCAGTGAATTTACATATTGCTGATGAGAAATGTGTTGACATTGTTCAGCGGAGTCTGGAGGAGCAGGTGCCACATTATGCTGAGTTGGTGAAATGGTAAATGTCTCTATGGTCTAATCTAAATGCCTGAGGTAGAAGGAACAGGAAGCCTCCTCTCCTTTAAAAGAAAAAAAATATTACATCAAACAAACTGCGGCGTTTGATGTTGTTAGTTATAGGGATGGCCTTGAAACTGTTCTTTAATTATATGGCTACGATTTTACGGCTTTGAAAATAGTCCTGTTTCCTTAATGTACAGTCCAGTGTGTCTCAACATACATTGTTAATCTAGATGTGGCAGCACAACCTAAAAATTTTAGACATATCTTAAAGCTGACTATTGCATTCAAAACTGTACGCAGAGAAGAGTGCAAGTTAAAGCATAACGGCGGTAACCTCCAGCACCCAGCACAACATTTACAATTTTGCGCCGCGCGTTTTTCTCGCTGCAGTCGATGACTTAAAAGGCTGCAGTGTTTGTGCTTGTTGTCTGCAGCAACTCTTACCGTATTGAAGTTGTGGAAGAGGCTCATGCTGTGTGGAGGAGGGGGGGTCTCCACTGGGAACTGCAGGAAGGGCTTCATGTCCAAGTGGGGTTGGATCACTGTGGGGGTCCGTAAGAATGTCGGCACTGCTGCCCCAGCTCGATTGATGCCTCCTAAACACAGAAAGAGACAGAGATACATAAGTATGCACGGTATTTTCCAGCATTCATGAGCCCAGGCTCCGGGCTGTGTTTACTCAAATGTGTGACAGAAAATTTAAACAGTGTCTTTAGGTGATATAAAGAATAGAAATTAAAGCAAGAGACAGAGAGAGGAAGGGAAAAAACAACAAAAACATGTGCTTTTTATAACAGGCTGTGTACAGTTGTTTCCTGGAAGGTGCAGCTGAATTCCAAAATGCACAATAATGTATAATTTCACTGCAAAAGCAATTATCTCTCTGTGGACAGAACAAAGCTATGTGACGCCCCATAGAAGCATACAGTTTCTACACAGTGAGGAAAAAAGATGCATTTGGTCAGTTAAGGGCTTTTCATTGATTGCTGCACAGATCTTCTGGTTTTCCAGACGTGTTGGCAAGACTGAATCTACAAAGTGTGACATTGCTTTAATACATATGGAATGATGTTGAGGGTTTTGTGGACTGAATGATTCACATCCCCGAAACAGGAATGCCATAAGGAAGAAAAGGATGCCACAGAGGCAGAGGGGATTCCTCTTATCCACCTGTCTGCCAGTGTGCTCTCTTCTTCTCTCCTCTCCTGGGAGACATCTGCAGCTAGATGATAATGAGTTCCATCTCAGGCAGCGCTGCTTTATGTCATCCTGTGTTGTGCACTACAGCTGGATCACTTAGTTGAGTCTAATTATAGTATGAATGAAAGAAGAAGTACCACATACTTCATTTGGCTGGATTTCTAAAGAAATCGAAAAACGCAGTCACTTAAGAAAACTACTGCAAGGGTACCCTTGCACACAGAGAGATACACATGCACACGCAATATTTAATTCGCCTATAAGAAACATGTGAGGCTGCCTTAATGATACGCAGTTTCCTATTCTCCCCATTGCTCCCATCTGGCTTCTCTTCCTTTTCCTCCTTATTCCCTCTCGTCTCCTCTCTAACCTCTGTCAAGGATGATAGTGATGGGGCCCAAACAGCAAAACTCAGCCTCAGCAAGCTCTTAGATTAAGCCTCTTAATATCCGCAACTGGATTTCTATGGCTTTCAAATTCCTCCGAGACTTAAAGCTCTGCCGTTCTCCTTTTCGGGATTGCTCTAAGCTACTTTTTTTGCTCTGTTACTTGCCATCCCTCACCGTGGTTTCCACAGCAGTGCTTTTCTACCTTCCTCCACACTTTCACATGCTAATTTGGGCATTATTTGACACCTCTGCGATTTCATCAAGCTTTATGTCAACTGAATGTAAACAGAGAAAATATTATGACTGCTGCTTTGAAGACTATGTTACCAGATGGAGTCGCCGAAGTTTGGATTAGAGTGAGTGGGAGAGAAAGGGATAAGAAAGAGAGAGCGGGGGGGGGATTGACTTTGTCGGGCTGGAGTGAAAGTGCTGTCTCAGCTGCCTTCTGCTACGCATCTGTAGGCCTCGAGGTGCAGAGGACTGCATCATTACCTCTAGTTGAGCATTTAAATTTTCTAGTCTAAACAAACCAAACATATACACATGCAAACACGTGTATGAAAGCACAAAACCACACAATTATTCTTACAACATGTGAAACAAGTTTGAGGCTTCTTGCCTGCTGGTTTTCCAGCTGGTGCAGTCTGACTCAGCAATCTTAAACTCTTTCATTTTACATTAGGTTAAAAAAAACCTGACAGGTTTTTTAGTTTTCCTAATTAAATATGTACACTTGCAAACATGCAGAGTCCACCCTTTAATCTAAACTCCTCGTGAATGTAGCTTCTTCTGAAAGAGGATTAGAAGTAACTGATGAAGCCAGTTTGTCCTCTATCAGGGCTGCATCACTAATACAATGATTCTTCACTGCATTTATCATGGCGTCGTGCCGTGTCTCGATACATCGTCTCCTTTAGCATCTTTGTACAAGTTCATGTGTGAATGTGTGTTTTGCTTGTATGGAGTGAGACTCTGTTAGCTGAAATTGCACAGCAGTAATGTTTGCAGCTCCCCAGCGAGTCTGTCCTTGAACACTGAGACCGTTACTGGCAGCGGGTCAGGCAGTGTCTGGCAGGCTTACAGAGAGATTGGCTGAGTGGAGGGCAAAACGCGTCTCTGCAGCAGCACAAGGAGCTGAAATCCGAGGAAGTGAATGGAGCTGTGGACCAGACATGAGCAAGAAGAGCAGTTGGCCCTTGAGCCCAAGACATATGTGTGTTTGTCAGCGTGCATAAATCAGAGTGTGGCTGCACCATATATTTATCCCATTAATTTAATCTCTCTCTGGGGATCTCCTTACAATGTTAACTGAACAAATTGTTATATGGTGCAGGAGTATGACAAGTGCACAAATGCATTTTCGCAAACATATGGGCATTTTATGTGCAGTGTGTAAACAAGCGCATGTGTTTAAGTGCTCCCACTTGGCTTTTACGGACCAGACGTCAATGAAGTCAGAGCTGATAAAATAATAAATTGTAAATGAGTAATAACAAGAAGTCTCTTCTAATGGCTTCTATGCAAATACTACACATATATAATTTTTTTTGTTGCAGACAGGAGGACAAACAGAGTAAGCAACTTGGCTGTCTGTGACTGGCATTTTACAGCGTTTTCTACCCTTTAAACGACTAAAAGAAAAACAAATCAATTTACTTTAAATCGCAAAAGGCCTTCACAGTTCATCAAAGAACTGTTATGTGTACTGTTATTAGTAAAACTAATTACAGCATGCAAAAGTAAGTGATGACAAAACAGGATCTTTGCTCACTGTAGTCTGATATTCCCTTCCTCAGTACTCCCTTGTGGCTGTTGGAGCCTGTTCTGTGTGAGTGTATGTGTGGTAGAAATTGACAGACAGGGCTGCCTGGAAGAGCTGAGAGAACTCAGACAGTGATTTGGATGTTGTTAAACCCTCTGACATGCCAGGAATCCTACCAGGCTAACAGGGGCCATAATCAGAGCTCATAAACAGCCTGTGGGATGCTGCCAGAAGGCTTTTTTGAAGAGTTTGTCTTCATATGAGCCTTTATTATTCACTTTGTTGTGAGGACCATCACGAGTTTTGTACCTTAATTAGAATGTCGAGTTAGGTCTAGGTTATGAACAGTACTGAGGGCAAGAGACAGCATGAAAATAAGCACCACTCCAAGTAGTTATATGTGCCAATACTAAAAATGGCCACAAACCCATGCTTACACTGTATAAATACAACAGCAGGTAACGCCAACTCCTCCTGTAGCTGAATGTCAGTGTTCTTGGGCAAGATATTGAACTGCCCCCATTCATACATCAGATGTGAGTTTATGCATGCTAGTTAGAAAAATGCTTAAATGCATAGAAAAAAACATTATATGAATGTTTGTATGAATGGGTCAATGTGGCTTGTAGCAAAAAAAAATGCTTTGAGTGCTCAGTTAGAGCAGAAAGGTGCTATGTAAATACCAGTCTGTTTATGCATACGCACTAATAAATGACCCTCAGTCCTGCTTCACCATGTGACACATTTAATCCCTAAAGCTGTTTCTGTTTGGGGTTGAACAAGTGGAGGCAAAACTGAAAATACAAGTACACATAACTGATGGTTGATCAGAGCAAATTAATGTGGTTACTACCTTTCTTTTGTATTTCCTGATCCTGCCTCCCCCACCCAAAATGATGATACCGTACACTAATGTAAAGATAGTGAAAAGAACAGAAGCTATTTCAAAATCAGTTCGAGCGATCGGTAAATCAAAAAGGAAAACATGCTTAAGGGTGATGATTTTCATACGATAACCAGCGTTTTACATATAATAAAAGTAAAATGCGAACGTAAAATGTGATGCTAAGCTCATACAAGGCTTTGTTTACTCCAACGCATGTGAAAAAAACAGAAAAGAAATAGAGCTGATTTGGTAAGAATCTTTGGAGAAAACACCATCGTGTGTTTTCCTTCCCCCGTTCTGCTAGACAAAGAGCTGTTTCTAGAATCTAGGCTAAGAGAATCTTTTCATGTCTTGAGATTATCTAACAGGCCGTGTAGATTGCGCCACGCTGTGTTCAGCCTTCTTTCCCATGGGCGTTGGATGCATTCAGGGGAGAACAATGGGCACAGGGTAGTTGGCACCAGCCATGCTGGACAGCCACAGATGTGCCAGGGTTGTTGGCAGTGGGGGCAGGGAGAAGGAGGTGGAAACAGTGAGGATGCCAACTTGCCCTTCTGCGGGGATCTGAAGCTGGCACCTGTCCTCCTCATTGCCCAGAGGGAACAGAAACATAAGAACTTATAATCAGTGCCGCAGATATGTTTGATGCAGGAATATAACCAACAGATGTGTTGGTAAGTCTGGATGCATAGCACCTGCCTGAAATCAATGACATGCCATGACAACTACAAAAAATAATTTGGGATTTCAACATTTTATGTGAAGAAGTAAATTCAGTAATGAACTGTGATTTTATTTACCTATCGTATGTCACGGCGAGGTGCGCCGATGTGTATGGAAACAGGGCCCAAAAGCAGATGATGACGAGGAGTAATAAGTTTAAACAGAAAAGTGATCCTTTATTGAGATGACGGCAGGGAAAACCAGGAAACCAAAGCAAACTGTCAAAAACACTACGAAACAAAACACTAAGAGGTACTAAGACCAAAAACTATAACTGTGGAGACCATAAACAGGCAAAGACGAAAACAAAGGCTAAGGTCAAAATAACAGACGACCCGACAATAGCATGCAGAAAACAAAGGGCTTAAATACATACAAGAGGTGATCAGGGGAAGTGGAGACACATGGGGGAACAGCTGACTGACATAAACCTAAATGACAGGACCAGGAGAGGAAAGCTAAATACAATGAACAAAGAACACATGACACTGTCAGAATAAAACAGGAAATACTAAAACTAAACATGACAACACAACTTAACAGACCTAATACGTGATGAATAAATACCAAACCCCAAAACATAGAAAACCCAGGAACAATAACCAATAACTGTCTAAACTAAAGGCAAAATAGGAAATAACACAAAAACTAATAACATATCAAAAAATACAAAGAAAACTCAGAGTGCTGGGTCGGAGACCCAGCCTGTGACATCGTATGCATGTAGCGCATTAAGCTCTCAGATTAAAGAACTCTGATTCAGCGACATGAATACAAGAGACCAGAGCTCCAAAAGTTTGATAAGAGGGGCAACTCGGCTTCAACTATATATATTTAATTTGTGCTATATACTGGGATATTTATAATTGAGCTATTTTATTATATTTTGTAACCTTGTAATATCTGTATTATTCGATTAAGTTTGGTCAGTAACTGTTCTTATTGTCTTGGAGCAACTGTGGCCACAAAATTTCATCAGGGATTATAAAATATTCTGATTCTGAGTTTACCACAGACCATAAATGCTCGTCAGTCCAGTCTGACTGAATCAGAAGATGATTTCTGCCTGAAAATGGACAAATTCACAGCAGATTTATTTACTGCAGATGGACAACTGTCTTCACAACCAGTAAAGAGGAGAGTGTAGTGACCTTAATAACAATCTTATTATTATTTAACTATTTGTGAAGCTAATGTGGGATCAAGGCTAGTTTACAATTCCATATCCCATACGGGCTAAAGCGTGCAACCAGCAGCTGCTCATCTGTCTCCATTTGTTTTCTAAATTTCTTACTCTTATTCCTTCCTTGTTTGCCTTATGATCAGCTCAGTGTGAATTTTGTGCTGTACACAGCTGAGCCCAGGTCTGGAAGAATAGCCAATTCATTACAGGCCATGGAGGGAGCATGATAGAGAGTGGGCACAGGGTATAAGAAGGGGAGAAAGAATGAAATTTTGACCCTTATCCATTCCTGTTCCAGTCTCAGTCCCAACAGGACACTGTGGCTGGCTTTCACTTGACCATAAGCCCAATCAACAGGATCACAGGCTTGGCCAAAAGCCCTGAACAAATGCATAAAGAAAAAAAAGTCACTCGCACTCTACAGATGGCTGATTCATACACACACAGGAGACAAACCAATGCACATCAAAGAAACAAGTACATGCGCACATACAGTTTTCTAAAAGCCTGAATGCAGTTTTTGTCTAACACACACTTTTACACAAGAATGTCCTGTTTGGTTCATGAAGGGCATAATTCCCCTTGAGTCACCTGTGTCCATGAGTTTAAAGCTGCGTCCTTCATAGAGAAGGAAACCTTTATGTCCACATACACACACGAACAGGCAATGTTTCTGCAACCTGTGACACAGGTTTGTCCTGATATGTCAACTGTCACCTCAAAATCTTTGCAGCACTGTACAGGTCATTAGCCCCAAGAGACTTGCTACAGACTGTATCCTGTTCTGTCTACCTGTCGATGCTCTCTTCACAGACAGCTGTGCCAGCAGAATCCGTCCTTCAGATAGCTGCCACAGCTGGCGCTAAAAATGAATTATGGATTCGCACAGTGTGAATGACAGGTAGCGATGTGGTTCATTGGACACTGCACCGAATGCAGCAAGGCTCGTATAGGGGTCCGCATGTCACAATGCAAAATCTTGGAAAACACAAGCAGTTTTGATAGCAAGCAACCACCAGAGTGTGCTGCTGAGTGCATCGGAATATTTCAAAGTCACATCAAGCCTCTGCTAATTTCTAGCTTCCTGTGAAGGTTAATACATTCACACAAGATAGGTGGACGGAGATTAAGATCTGTTTGATTTGCTGCCTGGAACTGCTGGTGTTATGCTACGCTTTAATAGGAGGATTATGCAGGGGGAAAGCGGGGAAAGCTGAAACTTGTTTCACTGCCACAAATAAGAGTAGGCTTCTCTGTTTGTGTTCACGTTGCATGTAAGGTATGTTTGTGTGTGTTTGTCTTTGACAAGAAAGATGTGTGCTTCCCTGTTAGGTCGTAAAAAAACAATTTGAGTCATTAGTTTCTGCAAAAGGGATACAGTGGTTGCTCTCCAAGTCTTTAATGTTAGGTATCAGTTAGGACATGCCTCAGTCTTGAATACAAAATACACTGGAAAGAGAGTTATGAGCACACACACACACACACAC
>NW_024582370.1:2535273-2602106 GCF_018398535.1 Haplochromis burtoni
CACACACACACACACACACACACACACACACACACACACACACACACACACACACAGTCACTCAAGCATATTTATGTACATTTTTCTGCATTGGTGGCAGAAGCTTAAATTTTCTCTGCTAATTGTAGGTCTGTTAGATTTTTTTAACCAAACCTACCAATTTGGAGAAGAGCTGTTTCACATTTTTACTGTAATTGCACTGCAAAGTACAAGAAAAGTACATGCTGCAGCATGCATGGTTTTATTTTGAGTGGCTCAAATAAAATAAAAAAATGCCAGCAACTTGAAGGTCAAACAAAGTTAAACTAGCTTCCACTGAGTGATCCATGCTTTACATGCAGTTTTAGGTCACTGTACAAACAAACAGGAAATCATCATCCACATCCTGAGCACACAAATGCACACCAGAAAGCCTTGTCTTTTCCAATCTGATCAGGGAACTGAACTCAAGATCTATTGAAAGCCAAGCTTTCCTTTAAAATATTACAAATAAAATCGGGCACATATTTTCTCCTCAGAAAAAAAAATCCCACATGCACTAGACATACTTGATATACAGCTAGGTAAACCTTCCGGCTCTCCCAGAGGGGAATATTGTGCTTAATGATAGCCTGGATGGGACGGTAATGACACCCTATTGAGATAATATGACAGTGGCAGGCCTTAAAAAGCCCCCAAAAGATCCCACGTTGATCTCTTCTAAGTAGCTGAATCAAGGCTGGGAGGATTTAATTGCCAGTCTGTCTCTTCGTTAGACGCAGAGGAGCTGACTGGGGATTCCAAGAGTCATGGAGAGAAGAAAGATGGGCACTAGGGGAGGAGGTATAATGCAAAAATAATGGCATGGAATGAGGTGAAGACAGCCTGCATCTGAGATCCCTGCCTACCTACCTCCAGCTACCAATCTACAACTCAGTGTTACCCAGTGTCCAGAATTGCCCAGAATACATACGAGGGCCAGTGCACGTGCTTGATCCACAGAAGCAGATGTACACCCTTTTAATCCTTCAGATAAATCTCCTGCTGGAAACTGAACTTTTGGAGGCTACTGGGTTTTGTTTATTTGCAGGGTATGTGTAGATAGAGGCACTCACACACTGATATAGACATGCGTGAACAAATATCAAGTGGGATGGTCTATCTATCTACACAGACTTTAAGTGTATATATTTTAGGGCTTTCATCAGCTTTAGAAAGTCAAATCTCCCAAAAAATTTCCCAGTAAAGGTGGTCCAATAAAATGATGTTTCTCTATTACTTGACATGATTAATATACAGTTTTTGTGTGGTTCCACCTTAAATCAATGATGGCACTTAAAATGAAACACTTTGGTGGGGTAGCCACTTGCTGGTTCTCATGTTACAACCTGCACCAAACCATTCAGGGTAGGAGGAGGAACTGATTTAATGAAAATAAGTCTGAATTGGCCTGAGACTCATTGCATTCCAGTGTGATATTTATCTCGACGGTCATAAAAAGGGCTATGTAATTTAACTTGAACTATAGCACAAGCGTAAAATGATTTTTCAGGGCAAGGCATAGCAAGTGTGTAGTCTGTGCATGTCTGTCTATGTGTGTGTGTATGCGAGTGTCTGCGATGACAGTGAGGGTTTGTGCTGTTTTGAGGTCAATAATGACAGACGAATAGCTGTCAGGGTTAATGGGAGGGGACAGCCAGGGATGATGAGAACACAGAGCGAACACTGCTGTGCAATTCAACACAGGCAGAAGCTAGAGACAAGGCACACAGGGTCAAAATGGGAGCATAAAGCAAACACACAAACACTCTATGTGCAAACACACACTCTGTGTGGCTGCCCTCGTCAGGGAATCAGTTTGAATTTATTTTCTAACTTTAAGCCATAGGCCCAGTTCAACAAGGGCACAAAAACATACAATGCATGCTTGGTGCAATATTTTGCAGCCTCACTTAAAATGAAAGTATCATCACTTAATTGTGAGTAATGATTGGGAAGTTTGTATAAAAGTATAAAATCACCTGTGTTGATGCAAATAAGGGCAGTTAAACTAAACTCTAAATGCTTAAGCACCTTTGATGGCAAAGCACAGCAGTTTGCTTCCACTAATTTCAGTCTTTTTTGTAGAACTTAGGCTTCTACAAATAAGCCAAAAATATTTTAGGTTGCTGGATTTCTCATAAAAAGCCACCAAAGGTCGGTCTTAAATAATTTCTGCCTGCATACATGAACATTAGCTTTACAAAGATGCTGTTTTATATGCACTATATGAAGCTCCTAAGGGGTTTTCACTATTTGAGATGTAACCCTCCATTATAATACACTGCAGCTGTTGTGAATTTATACTGATAAGCTGCCATCGTTTGAAGCTGGTGACAATCTTTTCAGAGTCACGTTTGATCATCAAAAGATATTTGTTGTGGAGCTAAAAGAGACAAAGAAAAATACTGTACAGTTGCATTTTGTATTTGGTCAGTTGTAACTGACAACTGTGACATGAATGTGAGCAATTAGATCAAACCTTAACAGTTTCAACACTTTTATAAAAGCTAAGAGAACATTCTGAGATTCTATATTCTCCCATGCTTCCCTTCAAGTTGTCTGCTGTCTGTTCTCATTCTTTCTCAGGTTTCTATCTTTTTCATATAGTTTTCTTTTGTAATGAATGCTCCTCCCTTGCCAAAAGTCAGGCTAGTAAGATGATCACAGTTGCTGTCCAGAAGAGATGCATCTGAGTATCACTAGCTGCAGGCAAAGTCTGAGTCAGTGATGGATGGACTGTTGGAATGCTGGATGATGAGGAGTAGAGGGGGGCATTGCTTTGTTGTGTCTCTTGAAAAAGACTAATTTACTGTTTTAACAGCCGCTTACACCTATGCAGAAAGGGGAGAGGAGGGACAGAAGGCAGGATGACAAGATGGCGTTCTTCTGGGAAGGAAGCACACTGGAGCATGAACCTCCTCTATCTCCCTTCTCTCCACCTGTCTTTGGCTGTTTGTTGTTTTCCTCCTTGCTCCCATTTTCCCATTTATTCCATGGCACCCAGCCCCCACCCAACCCCCACCCCATCTCCTCCCTTTCTTCCCTTGTTCAGGGCTCAAGTCACACACCCAGGTGGAACAATAGCCTGTGACTTCATTCCCATGCACCGCTCAGAGACTAGTGCCCTCAGGTATGGAATTCTATCACTCAACAATAAACAGGTGGATCAACCCAAATACACTTCGGAGGAGATCGACAAAGGCACGAGATTCTCTCTGAGATTAGACCCCCACCCCAAAGGAAGAGAAAGGAAGGAGGCATGATGGCTTGGAGGAAGGAGGAGGCTGGGAGTTAAACACTATATAGCTGCAGTGTTTGAGGAGCAGCAACCATAATGTGCCCCTGCTTGTGTTTGCCACTCTATTTCACCGACTTCCATTCCCCAAGGAGGATGGGGGGCAACATGCTATCAGCCTAATAGAGAGGGGGGGGATACTTTATGAGGTTGACAAGCGCTGCTTTCATTTCAGGCCTGCAGTGCCATTTCTATGAATATGATAACTAACGAGCATGTCCTCTAACACGCGCCTCTCTGTCCAGTTCTGAGCAATCCTACCACGGCTCAATCTCTTTAAGTGCTCTGGGGTCTCTGCTGTAATGTCATTTGTCATTGAGGTCGAGAAATGACAATTTTGTTTAAATCAGAACTCATCACCCCACAACTACAGTCAGATATGGAAGGCAAGCCACAAAGCAATTTTAGGCATAAAATTGAAATTCTGAAATTCAAAAAGCTGAGCTGAAAAGGTTCTTGAAGAGATTTTTAATATAAATTTGGCCACACAAAAACACCCCGCATGGATGCTAATTCCCATGGCAGTGCTCACTTTACGAAAAAGGGAAACCTCTGTGAACCAGACCCCAGCTCGTTTGTCAAAGCTGAGAGGAATGCTTTCCTTTGGTTGTCTCGTACTTACAAGCTAAGTCGAGAGCGAGCTTTACACTTCTCATACCCACTTCCACACCTTTAAGCTCAGCTGAGACATATTCAGCATATTTTTCCATGATACCAGGTGATGCATTATTCAGTGAGCTCAGGTTGATCTTAGCTATAATAAATCTTTGGTCTATAGAAATGTGAAACACAAAAGGCACACACACAAACTTGCCTCTCTTCTTTTAGTGTTGATGCATGATGAAAAAAGAGGAACTGAGCATCCATGAATCACACCTCCATGGAGAGATCTTAAACAAAGCGCATTATGGATAAAAGGAGCGCTTGGCTTTTGAGAAGCAATCCAAAGCAGTATGGTAATGAGAGTAATGAGGATATCAGACACTGAATGTGGTGCAATATGCTTGTTAAATGTGACAGCTGAATTACATCAGAGCTTCGTCCCTGTGAAGCAAAAAACTTGTGAAGCAAACATTCACGCTGACATGTGACGACACCTTACTGTAGCTGTGTTCAATCATAATCTACAACAGGGTAGCAGGGACACCTGGAGATGAGCAACACTGGCTTCCAATTGGAGAGCCATAAGATGCTAAAGGGTAACCTGGCAAGGCGTATGTATCTGAATCAATTTGCTCATCAGTTGTACAATATCCTCTTTGCCTTTGTGAGGCGCTTAAGAGGTTTTACCTTCAGTTTGGTAGAATTATATTTTTGTCAACATTCACATCAATTTATCAAGCAGAAAAGTTCACCTTTTTGCTTTTCAGGAGAGATCTATCCAAAAAGGTCAATAAATAAAGGTCTTTATCAATATGCAAAAGAAATAGAAATAAAAAGCATTTATCATGCTGTCTAACAGTAAATGCTTATGTTTCATGTAAGGCTTGCATGTCCGGTATGACTTATACATGTGGCCCCTCCTTCTTTTTTCAAGTTATTTATTTTGCGCTCATGCTTATCAATACATTCACTAACCACATCATTAGGTACACCTGTTCAACTGCTCATTGATCCATATATTTACTCCAATCAGGAAATCACATGACACTAACTGTCCATTTAGGCACAGTCTGCACAGGCTCACTAAAGTTAAAACAGAAGTAAAAGTAAGTAAGTAAGTAAAATTTATTTATATAGCGCTTTTCACAGATAAAAATCATAAAGTGCTTTACAACACAGAAAATGGGAATATAAAAACAATATAACAGTAAATAAAACAATGTAAAACAATAAAACTATAAAAACAGCATAAGAAGCAATTAATCAGATGCTTTTCTAAATATTACATTAGAACACTAGAACATTAGATGAAATGTTAACTTGTCTACTGTGATAACAAATGTTGGTATAAACAACATAAACCATGGATTCATCCTGCCTTGTATCAGTGGTTCAGGCTGCTAGTAGTGGTGTAATGATGTTGGCGATATTTTCTTGGCACATTTTGAGCCCGTCACCAACTGAGCATCATTTAAATGCCACAGCTTACCTAAGTATTGTTGCTGACCGTGTCTATTCCTTTATGATCACAGTGTACCTGTCTTCTGACAGCTGCTTCCAGCAGGATAACACATCATGTCACAAAGCTTAAATCATCTCAAACTGATTTTGCGGACATGACAATGAGTTGGCTGCACACAAATGGCCTCCACAGTCATTGCATTTCGAGCGCCTTTAAAATGTGTGTGGATAATTTAAATCATGGATGTGCAGTCTACAACTCTGCAGTAACTGTGTGATGCTTTCATGTCGATATGGACCAAAATCTCTGGGAAATGTTTCCAGCACCTTGTTGAATCTAAGCCACAAAGAATTTAGGCAGTTCTGAAGGCAAATGGGAGTCCAACTCATCCAAAAGCTTTAACTAAAA
This sequence comes from Haplochromis burtoni, assembly GCF_018398535.1. Lineage (NCBI taxonomy): Eukaryota > Metazoa > Chordata > Actinopteri > Cichliformes > Cichlidae > Haplochromis > Haplochromis burtoni. The sequence continues at coordinate 2,541,063 of NW_024582370.1, forward strand.
AAGAAACCAAAGTTAATGTTGTATGTGCAAAATGACAAAAGGAGCCACATTCCTGAGCTAACTGTGGTATATAGCCAAAGAGATATTCAGAGATAAAATACATATAAATAATAAACTACTTTCTTCTTCTTTCAGTTTCTTTTCCATATGGAGAAGCTCCAGTTTTGCTCATCTTATCACAAAGACTGGAAATGGGAGGAAGAGATGTCAGCTTCTCTCTGTAAAATTTTCCAAAATTTACATATCCGACAGTGACAAGAGCGGGGGAAAGATTAACATAGCCTGATAGGACAAAGTGCTGATTTGACATAATCTCATAAAGAGAGGGACAGTAGTCAAGGAGAGGGCTCTGAGAAAGCAGAGAGGAAAACCAAGTCCGATGCTGCAGTGTAGGTGCTGCTTGCCTGTGCTGCCCGGGCCTCTTTGTTATTATGATTTATTTTTTAATGAGCGGCACTGCCCTCCCCTCTGCCACACAAAGCCCTGATTGAATCTGGCGTTCCATTAGCATGTTAAAGAGGCCCAGCTTCATCTGTGAGCCGCTGACTGACAGTGGATATCATCTCTGTAATTGCTCCATATACTGGACCCAGAGAAAGCCAGAGACACAGAGAGAAAGAGAGACAGAGAGGGAGAAAATAGTTGTGGGAGGGGGGAGGGTTGAAGAAAGATAAGGAGGGAGGGATTAGGATTTAAAAGTGGGGATGCTGGAAAGAAGGGGGAGATGAGAGGGGCTGGTGGATCGAGCTCCATCTCAGAATATCTCAATTTGGTACAGTTGGTACCCCATGCAGAGCAGTGGGAATAGTCTGTTTGAATAAGTCATTTTTTTTAAGCTACACTCGCAGCTTTTGACACTTATCAAAGCAAAAACAGTGGCAGCGTTTCGTAACAGAAGCCCTGCTTTTACGAAGCTGTTACACAATCAAACCAGAAATGTTATGTTTGTCGCTGTCGTGTCAGGTAAGGACGTGACACTCTGACGCGTTTGTGCGCACCACACGTCCCTCTCCGTGTCCTATGCTCTCTCCTTACCCCTTTACAGAATGGTTTTATTGTCTTCCTCTATTTTTGCACTCACTCCCTTCTCTCCAACTCTTTCACGTCTACTTCCTCATCCCCTGCATCACTGAGCGCCTCCCCTCCACCTCCTCCATGGCTCCCGCTATTCCCTTTCACTGTTCCCCTCTCTCCCTCTCTTTCTATCTGCCCTTCTCTGTCTCTGCAGTAAATGGTAATTGAACAAACCATGTGGTGGAGAAGAGCCGCAGAAAAAGATGGTTATCTTAACTCCACATGCCATGCATCCAAAATTAATCCTCCTCCTTCCATTTCTCCCTCGCTCTCTATTCCTTTGCTATGCTGTGACAGTGTGACGTGCACGCAGTCCCACAGCATCGTCAGCTCTGTGTATTAACGTTGGAAGACAGCCCAATGGTACCATGGTGAGCGAGTGTGCATGTGTGTGTATGTGTGAGATTACCATGTGCAGTGGCAGCATATTTCCAATCCTAAGGAAGCGAGGTGACAATGAAAGATGTCTCACAAGCAAAGGAGGATGCACAACACAAAAGTGCACAACATTGCAACATTGCTTTCCTCATCACATCCCATTGCGATTCTTGTATATTTACTATAGATAACAATAATCTATTTCACCAATCCTTTTGGGTCCTCATAAATACTTTCAAGTTTTATTTTCACACACTCTTCGGTTAGACTTAGGCACGGAAACTAGTTGGGTTAGCTTAATAAAAGATAATAAAATGGAGCTATTTATAAAGCTACTCACATTTGAAGCTTTTCCTCCATTTTCTGAGTTATGTGAGACAAGAATGCAGCTCCATTTGACGTATGTTTAGTCGTATAAAAAAGGAGCAGCTGCAGCTGCAGGAAAACAAGACCATAAATGGAAAAGATGTGTTGATTACAAATGTAGGTCTAGATAAAAATAGTGTTTCTTCCAAGTTAATTGAGAACTTTAGTTTCTTTAGTTATATGAAAACTTTTTAGGAGACAGGGAATACAGAGCACAGACAGGGTCTGCAGTCCTCCAATAAAAACACATTGCTCTTGACAGAACGTGTTTTTTTATCAGGTAGGAAAGCTAAGTTGCAACATTATTTCACAGGAACACTGTGGTTTGATATTAAATAGTATTTTGAACCAGGTCAAATACCTATACGTGCCTCCCTTTTTCTTGTTATATATGAAACCAACATTTCGGCTATTTATTATCCTAAAACTTTACATTTTCTAAATGATCTTAACTCCAGCCTAAACCACAGAACACCTAAAGACTAAGCACTCTACAGAGACACTCAATCGTGCGCACACATTCGCACACCCTCATCCTGCTGCACCCTCCAGGCATACTCTGCTCCACTAACACAACACGAAATCTCTGACACTCACAACACATTTACATGACATTACTGCTGAAGTGCTATAAAATCTGTGCCTGAATATCAACTGTTGAGATGCATCATTTGTTTCTGTGTACAGAGGAATCTGTGCAATAGCAACACACAACAGGAGCACTCGTTTAAATTGAACTTCTTGTCATGAACACCACTTTACCTTTGGCCTGTAAACTTCGAATATTAGAGAAAGTGTGTGTGTGTGTGTGTGTGTGTGTGTGTGTGTGTGTGTGTGTGTGTAAAAAATGAATTTTGAGTTGAAGCTATATTCAAGTGTGCATGTTAGATTTTAATGATCTCCTTTGGGCTCCTGTGGGTTGCTCTGGGTTTAGCATGGTAATCAAGGAGCATGTTGACACACACTGTTAGTCAGATTGATGTGTTTGTTTGGGTGGTGCAGGGCTACGCGGCTTTACACAGTGATGGACTACATTAGCCACTTGCTACTAATCTGAGAATTAATGGCTTTCCCCAGTGGTTCCCGTGCACAATGTTTTATTCAGATGCTCGCTGGGTCCGTTCGTAAAGTATTTAGATCTATCACTGTTAGGTTCCCTTGGACAAATACTCTATCCAAGTCAATGTAGCCATGTCTGAAGAGGTAGTTTGTCACCAGCAATTATCCTCCAAGTTATACCCTTTCTCAACTATCTCAAACATAGCAAACAGGACACGTGAGATTTTCAGATTCCCCTAAGGTCAATGCTGACATATGTATGCAGGTGCATTTATCTAAAGAAGAAGACCAAAAGAACCAGATGACACAACTCTCTTCAGTTCTATTTGATTCCCCATTTTATGCAAACGTGCTCTGACCAAAAATCATGTGTCTATCGAAGGCTGCTATTGTAGTTTCTAAAGGTTTGACCACAGTTCTTAAATCAGAGGTGTAATTTTCTCATGTCTGGTTCTGTTCTTATACTGAGTTTCCATGGCACGCCGATGATGCAGACTGCGTGTTTTGTGTTCTAGCTGCTGCTAAAAGGATAGACAGCTGTGACGCTACAGTGATGACGACAACAAACCATTATGTAGACTTTCCCGTTTGTGCCCTGCATGCTGCATACCTCCCACACCCACCCCCTTTACTCTCATCTCTCTCCATCCTGCTATTGGAGGCTCAGACTGCGGCAGAGCAGGGCAGTGAGATGAAAAACACAATGATTGTTTCTGATGAACAAGAGGGGCTCCGTGAGAGGGAGAGAAAAGAGAGCGGGTCTCTAAGAGTGACAGAGCAAAGGGTAGGAGAACGCAGGAAATCAGAGCATTGTAAAGGTCAGTGTTTGGTTATACAGGAACACCGAAGACTGTGGAGAGTAACAGCTCCGCCTCCCAATTTTGTGTATATTTGTGTGTAGTTGGATAAGAGAAACTAAAGGAAGGAAAGAGGGAACAGACAGGAAGGCAGGGCGCTGGGCTGTACAGTAAAGAGTCTCACCTTGTTCTGCACCATGCACACACAGCACCCCAGCTGTCATCCAGCTTCACTCTCTTTCTCCGTCAGGGCCAGTGAGGACATGCATCATTCATGAGCAGAGACTTATTTGGCTGCGTCATCTCCTCCCATAACTGTCAATAACTTTTTCCCGGCTGTGGCTCCACCTTTACTTCAGGAGTGTGCACTGGACAGCAAATTTTACATCATAAATAGCATTTTGTCCTAGAGACAGCAAACTGCAGAAAGTTTTAAGAAGACTAGGTGGTGATGAATCTATTTCCTCATAATGTTCAAAATTGGGCATTCCAATATTGAAAGCCATGGGACCTAATATCTGTGGCACAAAGTGAATGATACAAAAGTCTTTTTAAAGGGCCGAAAGCAAGTGGCACTCACTGTAATTTAGAGCAATTAAAGGGATTGTATTTAAAGGAAACACCAAAACATGTCCCACAGAAATGTAATGTTCTAAAATATATATCTGCTCCTTTAGGAAAAGAAGAACCAAATGTAACAAGAAAGGCTAATTATCTAAGAACTGCTGTGTCCTGCCCTCAGCACCCTTTTTGTCCAGGCTGTCCTCTTTCCTGAGCCCCTGCGACGCAACCTGCTGCGAGGCTGCCTGCTGTGAAGGTCACTCTCCCTGCAGCTATGGATTACACAGGCACGCACAGTCAGGCAGAATACGATACTGCCCTTGAGGGGAGGTCTGAGGCTTTGGTTGGCAGAGACAAGGCCTCTGGAACTTATGGACCCACCAGGACCAGCCAGTGTGATAACCAAGCAACCTCATGTCAAGAGTTGGTAGGTGGATGGAAAGGAGCAAAATAAATAGAATAAAACCACAAGAAATCTATCACTTCATACATTCATCCATCAGTCCATTCAGTGGTGGGAAAGAATTAAATAAATATACAACTATATATACAAATACTGTAGGAATAATAATGATTTTGCATTAAACTCACCATTACACAAAAGAATAGAAGCTACTTAAAATATTAATAAGAAAAGAAGCAAACAGGTATGGATAGAAATAAAACCCCTAGCTGAGGAGTTTAGGATTCACACATGGTCGTAAAGCTGCAGCCAAGTGCTTTAAAATGATCAAAAAAATCAAAATCTTACAATCCAATATAATGAGTTGCAATATTCTAGATGTGACAATTTAAAGAAGCAACTAAGACCTTTTGAATATCAGCATGAAGAAGAACAATGGAGCAATAAAGCTGAATAGTCCAGCTAGTGTGCAGAACGGCAGTAATCAGAGAGACAAGATGACAGATTTGGTGTTTTTGGTTGCTTTGTATAGTCATTTTAAATGGAAGCTACAGTAGAAGATGCAGCAAATATAAATAGAAAAGAAAAATCAATACTGTGCTTTCTAATAATATGCTCCAGTGGAAGCATATAGACAGAGGGGGGGAAATGGCTATGGATAGAGGCTTTTGGAGCATATCACGTGGGCGGCATAGGTGAAGAAAAAAACATTTATCATTAACAAATGATAAATGATAAATAAAAAAAAGACTGTCCAATAAATCTGCATGATTCCGACTGACTGAAGACTGGGCGAAAATTGAGGAAAATTAGCAGCGAACAGTTGGCTGTTGTTAAGGTCATTAGTTACTTTGACCAGCCCTGTTTCAGCGCTCTGAAGAATACGAGGCTGGTCTAAAAGGATTAAAATCAATAGTCATCTTTGGTTTCTAGTGAAATGGGTCAAATATTTCATGCTTAGGGCCGGGTGAAAAACTGCCAGTGGATAAAGGATAAAACAGTGGAAGCAAAAGGGTTTTTAAAATATTTTTAGAGAGGAACTTAGTTGTTAAAGTGTCATAATTTTAGCGTTCAGCTGTGTGATGTGAAAACACTTAAACTAACCAGTTAGCAGCTACAGGTCGAGGTCCACAATGTGGTAGTTAGGACCCACACGTATATGGACAATATGACTCATTTTTTTAGTGAAGGAGAATAAAACTGATTGTCAGTGTTGGGGAGTAATGGAATACCGTCGTTACGTATTTAAAATACAAAATATGAGTAATTGTATTCCGTTACAGTTACTGTTTAAAAAGATGGTATTCAGAATACAGTTACTTTGCTGAAATAAATGGATTACACGGCGGTATTAAGAGGCTCTAATGCCTGTGTCTCAGTCTCGCCGCCCATGAAACCCCTACTTGCGGCCCGATAATGACGTGAAGAAATATTTTAAAAAAAATATTCACAAAAATGATTTAATATGAAGGCAATAGCAGCGTATTACAGGCATAGGCCTAAAGCATGTAGCCTCATGGGCAGTGTAGTCCGTGCTGCAGGGAGAATGGACTGCCCCTCTGTGAGCGAGGGAGGGGGGAAAAGGAGAGTGGTCACCGAGCAGAAACGGAAGCTGGAAGCATGTAAATATAATAATAACCACTGCAGCCAAAAAGAGAGTCTGACGAGCGTATGGCGAGTAACCTTCAGTAAAAGTAATAAATCACACAGCAATTCATGTAGTTGTAAAAAGCATGATAATATAATAGGTAATCCAAAGTATTCAGAATATGTTACTCTCATTGAGTAACGTAACGGAATACGTTACAAAATACATTTTGGGGCATGTAATCTGTAATCTGTAGTGGAATACATTTTAAAAGTAACCTTCCCAAAACTGCTGATTGCAGATGATAGAAGATGCTTCAGTTTCCAGCTTGTCCTTCTGTTACTTCTTTCTTACCTTTTTTATTTATCTAGTATGGTGTGTGAATTAAGAAAAAAAAGGCAATTTCAAGAAAAGATTTTATTTTTCTGTTTTTAGCAGGTGCTGCTGAAACTGGCACCGCTTTGAAAGTGTTATTAAATTTAAACATTAAACACAATAGGTTTTCTTAGTAGAGGTACAATGAAACTAAAAGCTGAGGATGAGAAACAACAATCGCAGGCACAAAAGGGAAATTTAATACCACGGTCTTCAGTCGTCACTCTGTTTCCTAGTTTGAAGTCAAATGTGGGAGATGGCACCTTTTATCCTGCAAAATGGTGCAGTGAGGGTCAGTGTCCTCTGAGTGGGACAGGAGCCATTTGACAACACCACTCTCTGGAGTCATGCCACTGTTTGGAGGTCAGAAAAGGAAAAAAAATATACATATATACCCACACACAGACACACATGGCATTGTCCTCTCCCTGCTGTGACCTTAATTTGTTCTGTCTTGAGTATGAGTACCTACTGGGCAGCTGATGCACCTTAAGAGAGCAAGCTGACAGCATTATATATATATATTGTTTTGAGCATATGCATGGGAAAGATGCAGACAGACAGAGGAGGGTAAGGATTTGAAAAATAAAACACCACAAGGACAGACTATTGGTGTGCATGTGTTTTGAAGACTGCAAGTCTCAGGTGAATTTTGCTCATATTCACAAATTTTAACTGGCAGCAGTCTGAAACCAAGGCTGATGTTGGTGTATGCAGCAGCACTAATAACAGCAAAACTCCCCAAAATAAATAAACAATACACACAAGCTGTCTCTCTGCAGGCTAATCTTCTAATGAAGATTTGTGGCAGTGGCTGCTTGGTGATTATTGGCCTAGAACGAACACAAAAGCCATCTTTTCGCTACTGTAAATAAAACCTCGCATTTACACAAACGGTTGCAGGTGAAAATGAGAAAACTTAGGCTGGAGGCAGAAATGTTACTTTTATAGCGTATGGGCTGGCAAATGTTTTGCTTTGCTGTGCTGTCAAACGTCTCATGCTACAGTTAATAAGCAAAACCACTACAAGCCCAAACATTAACCACCATTATTCAGATTTGAAAAATGTAATGTGAAGTCGCTTATGTTCATGCGGTAATTCCTGTCTCACTGGGACAAGTGCACCAATCCTGACTATGCTAATTTTATGGAAATGTTTGTTTCCATCCTTCCTCTTCGGTTCCATTTGTTACATTTTATCAGTTCTCTTTTGAACTACATTTACTGCCACTGCATGTTAGCTAAAAGTTATGTTAAATATATAAGCAACCATTCCTCCATCTGTGCGTCCCACAACAGTGTCTGCTGCTGCTGCATTAGGCAAAGCTGCCCAGTGGAAAATCTTTACATGCATAAATGCAAAAAGGTGTTTTTTTCTATGAGATACACGACTCACATGAATGACCTCAGGTACCTCTTCACCCCTGCGTCCCTTACAGCCTTCTAATCCACACCTCTCTTTACCTTCCCTGTGCACCCCCAAGGCAGGGAGCTGTGGTGCAGGTCCCGGCAGAGTCCCTTATCATCCCTCCCGCTTTCCTACTTAGGGGTAGGGCCGCATGTTCAGGGGAGAACTTGTTCAAAGACAGGTGTGCATACCAGACGCCTGTGTTAAGACCTACGCCATGCGGTTTCCATAACTACCTGCTAGTGAGGCTTCCCCGGCACTCATCCAAGACTGCGCTAAACCCTTCTGATAGCTCTAGCTACACTAGCTGTCAATGGGCAAGACTCCACAGAGGGCAGGTCGGAGCTCAACCTACTGACGCCTTTTTGTCACCCAGCCTTTCTGCTACTCATCATCAAGCATCATACATACATTTAAACATGCTGGAAGAGATTTAGTTGGCAGAGGTAAGGCGTTAGGGGTGGAGATTTAAGCTATTTTGAGCTGTTCATGTAACATTAAGGATTAAAAGCTAGCTTAAGGCTTCTTGGAACCAAACGCTGGTAGCATTCATTCAGTCTGTGTGCCCAGCAGTATGTAGTCGAGCAAAGTGAGATTTGTTTAGATGACTGAGGTACCATAGTGAGGACATGTCCTTGTGGTTATAAGTGAAGTTCAGGCAGAGCTTTAGGACAGCAGTATGTTAGATATACTGCTCATATTTCCTCTTGGTATGAGTCAGATGATACAGAGACAGAAGTGCTCCATGTTTGCTGTCACAAGGAAGCATGGATTTCACCCTTTAGCCTAGCTGTAACCAAAGAATTGTCACTCCACCCCACATCCAGCGTTCCTCATCTCACTGTTTTCTCATTTCCTTCTTTATCGCTTAGGTCCCAGTCCTCCTACACTACTCACTCAATCCCGCTTCTCATTCTGTGCTTCATGGAGATCCTCCTTCTACCCTTTAGCTTCCTCCTTGCTAGCCATGCTCCTATGAAATGACCTTGCTGCAACTCAATTGATTTCTCTTCTGTCTTTGTGTGAAACCCTATCTCAACAGCACTCAGAGGAATTTCCTCTTCCCCCCCAGAGCTGGAAAGAGCTAATTCTCTTTCATGAGGACACTTTTCACTCCATTTTATCTATCTGCTTTCCTCGTTCTCTTCCCCCTCCACTTCTACTCTCTTCTCGTTTGAGCACACAGAAATAGAACAGGCATGATTAATGCAACATCTTTCGCAGCCAAACGTTAGCTTTGCTCAACCTTTTTACACTTGGCTGCCGTTTGAACCTTACAAAACTGCAAGTGAATTATCAGATCATTACATCATCATAAATGCTTGATTCTTTCTATACATGAGCGTGATCAGTAAAGAGAAAACAAAAGGAATAAGAGATCAAATAAACATTTGAGTATAGGAATTATTTCACGATTTCATATATGACATACAAACTGCTGAATCAGATAATAACAGTATACACTGAATACTCAAATCTCTTCAATTTAATTTGCAGAATTCGTGTGCAATTAAATCAAAAATTCAACAAGCAGTGAATATAAAAATGGTCTTATTATAGATTTATGTCACTGCACTGTCCTAATAGTCCAAGTATTTCAAATTATGTTAGAGATGAATAAAATAAACCATTGCATAACAGAGTGCCATGTAAGTGCTCAGCATTTTCACAGGAGTTGTTCTGAACTCAGTTATGATTCACTAACCCTTATAGTGAGAGAGAGAGTACTGAAGAGAGAGCTGAAATGTGATTTTTTATATTTTCATGTAATGTAAAAACACTGATTACTTAAATATTTAACCAGTGGCAGTGCAGTGTTAAACAGGAAGCAAAGCTTTTGATCTCCAGTCTTTCATCAAAGCAGCTGTATGACACAAGGTGATTCAATACCAGTATGGGCAAAAGAGAACACCTGTGCAATGTTAAGCCACCTTGCATAGGGAATGTAAATAAACATATTAACAATTTTTTGTTGCACACAGGAAACCCTAAAGAAAAGAAAGTCACAGTTCACGAACATAAATAAAATAAAAGACAATTAGTAAGCTTTGTCATGAAAAAAAAGAGCACAATTAAGCAAAGACATCAGGAAAATAGATGACAAAAAATATTACACCTCTACATGATAAAGGCAACACTGTCTCTTTGAAAACACTAGAGAGCTGCAGTGTGAAGAATCATCTGTGCCTCTTTCCACTTTGTGATCAGACAGACTGTTGAAGCATACAGAACATTTTCCAGGCTTCAACTCCCAGGTGTCTTGTAGCCCCAGGATTCCCAGTAAGTAGTCAGCCAGCTTGCCTTGGTGAATGCACTAATGTGACACCATAATCACGCACAGGTGCATTTCTGTGCTTCACAGCGCAGCAGCAAAGCGCCAGGTTTTTTTGGTGGTGGTGGCAGGTGCCGTGGGCCCTAGTGGGTGCTTCATAAACGGCACAAATCGGTTTTATTTTCACTGTTTGCTTTTTTTACTTTATGACTATAACTCACAAAAAAATACTATGTTTACTCCAGGATCATTCTAATTTTCACTAAAAAAAACCTTTAATACAGGGCACTGCGGGGAGACCAGTGAAAACATGGGAGTCAGGAAATCACACACCTTTACCTTTTGCTGCTCCGCAGTGTGCCACACAAACACGTGCACACACACGCACACACAAACAAACACAATGGGTTTCCATCCCACCAGTCCAATAACAGGCCTATTCATTAGAGTCTCTTACAGACAGTATTGACAACCTGCTGACACACAGTCACTCCAGCATAAACAAATGGAGCAACAGAGAAAAGCCAGGCAGGGAGGGGAAGAGACCTAGCAGCTTTTTGATGGAAGAGGGATCTCCACAAACCAGGGGTGAGCTAGACTTAAAGAAAGAAGTGGCAAGCCTGCTACTTGCTCCTGCTCACACATATATCCACCTAATATCCCTTGCACACACATTATACAGTCCCCCTACAAATGAGTGCCACATTTATCTTACATGCCAGGTCAGCCCTGACCTTTGTGGCATATTGTAATTACTGTCATGGGAATAAGTCTTTTTTATTCTGTGCCTTGGTATGCAGAGCAGCTATAAAGGTGAAGTGGGTCAAGCACACTGAGCTACTCATCACACAGATCACACAGCACAATGCCATAGTCTTACCTCTTCCTGCTGAATGGCATCATGATATTCTACAACACAAACTGGTGAAACCAAAGGTCCACTTTGCAGAAAGGTAGAAAATGGGGTTGCAGAATTCCTGCAGTTCCAGCAGCTCTCAAGTATTCCCCTTATGTCTTGGATATGCAAAGAAGCATAGAGGAAAAATACTGGGGCATGAATACCAAATATCTGGCTCATTAATGAGTTATAATTACTATGTCACTTTGACATAAACAAAGAGAGCAGCACAGTCATGAAGAAAATGGGGATGGGGAGCATTGCTGATCTGCTCAAACACATTTTTTTATGATGTCTTTGACTTGACCTCTGGAACCAGGTGTGTGCAGTCAATTAAAAGAAGGGGGTTGCAGAGCTCGGTGAATGGAATAAGCAATAGCTATGCAGACAGGAACAGAAAGATAAACTTTATGGAGACAGATGAGGTAGGAGTGGACGCTCAAACACAAAAACAAAGAGACAGATTGGCTGCATGGCCCTGAGCTCGGGAGGTCAGATCTGACTCAAACAGACAAGACAGATGAGACATGAAGCAACGTTTAAACATGAACTGCTCATGACATGACAGGTCCTCCCCCAAAAACTTTGCAATGATGCTAACAAAGTAGATTTTACCAGGAATGCTTGTCAGACAGTCACTATGCAATATCTGGTGACAGTAAGAGGGCAATACAGACAGTTCCTGTCTAAATGTGGACTCCACACCAGGAACTCACTCCAGGCGTAGATGGTTTGTGCTAGACATCATGGCGGCTGATCACCATGACTCCACAGTCAACTGAGAAGCTCTACACTAACAGGAGCCCAGTGATCATGTTCGTTATTAGGTCGCCATTGTTCTCTTGCTGTTTCTCTCTCTTTTTTATCCACAAACACACACATGCACACGCGCACAGACATGCACACACGCACGCGCGCGCGCACACACACACACACACACACACACACACATGCGCGCACACGCATGTACTGACCAGCAGCAGTCTCATACCAATACCTCGGTGCAGAGCCCATGCCAGACAGACAGACAGCAGGCAGACAGCTATGCTGGCTGCCTGCAGCTTTGTATATAAGCACACTGCCATTGCAATGATCAACTTCAGAATTGTCATTACTATTACAGCAGCCAAAAGCCTCTGTCAGGCCTCCAGAATGCCGACAAAGCTAATTACAATAGAATTGTGTACAGCATCAGGGACAGAGCCGCACTGGTAAAGGTTGTTTGCTCAAGGTCACAGAAAACAGTGGAAAGAGAAAAACACCAGTAGCCATGCAGACACAATCGCTGGAGCATGCGGTTCTCGCAGGCATACTCAAAAACACATTTCTTTCTTTAACTGCATTTTTATAACGACACACATTTCCAATTGAGATATGTTATCACAACGTTGCAGATTTATATCAGGGAGCTTAATCAGGAAATTTGCTGATTGGAGGTCGACATCAACCAGTGCCAGAATTGTAAAGGTCATTACAATGACATTACCCTTTTCAGAAGAAGAAAGCTAGAAATGTCAAATCACTCAGTAGCCACATCATCATGCAAATGGAGCAGAATGTTAGGCACGAGAAAATCTCAGTGTTCAGACAGAAATAATGAAAGATGCCTATCTGAGTGACAACTTAATAAGCAGAAGCCTTGGGTCAGCTTTTTCGGCAGGTGTGAAGTGGAAAGGTTTGACAAATCATTAGATGCAATGAGAAACACACAGATTTTGAACGTTAGAGCTACAGTTCATTATCACCGTTTCTGTAAAATAGAAAAAAGATCTGTGGTGTAACCGATTAACACTGACATCAGTCTTTATGCAGAGGCCAAATTTATGTTACTGCACAACAGAAGTTACGTTCTGTGTGATATTGCTTCCATCAAAATTCAAATACACACACTCCAATAACTACGCTAAAGTTTAACCTCAACCAGCAGAGTTGTAGTTGAAGGGGGGGGGGATGTTGGTGTCAAGATGTCCTACCCAAATATCATTTACGGGAGCTGCTACCACCTGCAACCTGATCAAGACAGTACTTGTCTGTTACATGAGGCTCAAGTCGAATTGTTCATTTTTAACCAGCTTCAGAAGTGCAAAATATAACCCTTAAAATAGAGATAAATTTTAATGTTATTTAACAAAAATTACAAACCTTCCCAAAGTGAAAAAGTTATCTCTTTGATGGCTGTTCTAAAAAACTTTAGTGACTGGTTGAAAACCTTTAGCTCACAGTTACACACACACTTTGAGCTCCCACACCTCAGACTGCATGACTCCCCATAATCATTAAAGTTATCTGCTTGAAAAACATGCCTGCCGGGAGAGCAGAGAAGCAGAACTGCGCCTGAATCAGCCCAGGCATGCGTTAAAACAAAGTGGCCTCTCCGGGAGAGCGTGCATCAACGCACACACACATTTCGAAGTAATACATGGGCAGTAAGCACACACGGCTTCACAGTCATGGCCATGTGCAAATAAGAAGACTCTAGAACATTTTTACAAGCGAATTTCCTTTTAAAACCTCTGTATGAATCTACAAGCCGAATGCAAAGCACACACAGACCACACAGAATCCCCTCTCCTAGACATGGCCACTATGAGACCAGCATACTAAAGAAGAAAGTGCTGGCTGACTGACAACACAACAATGTCTAGTAACTGGAATCTATACTCTCCTGCATGCTAAGGAATGAATCTTCTTTTTAAAATGTGTTTGATGACTTGGACGCTTATCATTAATCAGGATGGCAGCAATGCAAGGTTGAGGAGAAATTGAGTGCCACAGTAACAAATCATCAGAAGAAAGTCACGAATTCTTCACTGACTGTTTGTATAAAACCGCATGACATCAGTTATCACCAAGTTCAGCTGAAACCATCTTTGTCACTTAGCCCCTTCTGACAGAACATGAGAGTGGTGGAGTCTGGTCATGTGACCAAACAGACCATAATGATACAGTCCAGCGCAAATGCTTTGACCTTCTATGTCATCACTCACACCTGCCACATAAATGGCACACTATTAGCGTAATTACAAACACTATCTGTAATTTAGAGGTTGACCCAGGCGCTTGGTATTGACAGATGTCTCTGTGCAATCAAAACCAAGCAGACTACTAAAAAAATAAATAAAACAGAGCTGCTGGTGGCCAAGTTTAAGTAGGGATTAGTGATTCAACAGCCTGACTGATGTCTTCTAAAATCCGATGCGCCAAAAAGCAACAACTCACCCAAAATCATTGCTGTGCGTTGCCTTTGGTGTCCCTGGGTTGACAAGTGTTCCCTCACTGCCCCCCGTCTCTCCTGTTTTCTCCAAGTGTACAATGGCTCCAAAATGTCTTTTTCAGAGTTGCTCTCCACTCTCCAGAAAGAGGCAACTCAGAGAGGTAGCGCTAGATGTGAGGAGAGACTGCTGCTGCTGCTGCACATGCCGTCCCTTGCGCCTGCCCTATCCAGGTGAAAAACTGAGTGTGAGAGAGAAACAGCACGAGTGTGTGTGTGTGTGTGTGTGAGGAGGGGGGTCCTCTGTTTCTGCAGTGATGGCTCAGGTAAGCCTCAGGACAGCACAGAGGAGACAGAGAGAGAGAGAGAGAGAGTAAGAGAGAGAGAGAGTGAAGAAGAAAAAGAGAGAAGGGGGAGCCTAAAGTGTGACAGCCAATCACGCTGGCAGGGGGGAGACTACAGAGCCAAGATCTTCTTCTCCACAGCAGCCAGGAGGAATTGTGGTGTGGTCTCCAACAAACAGCTGACAACCAGTTTCCTGTCTACTGTATCACTTCAAAAGGAAAGCAGTTCGATCTACTTTAAAGTCAACATCTGCTTTGGTCTCTCTCTATGAAGCACACAACTCCCTTTCCCATTCTGGCTTTCTCTCCCTCTCTCTGCTCCTTGTTTTTTAGGGATTGGATATAACCTAAAGGCACCTTACATGCCTCTGCTCTGATTGGTGGCAGGTTCGACCAATGGGAACAGCAGCAGGCACTTGTCATCATGCAGAGTGGAAGTCATGAAGGGGAGACAGAGCTTGACTGAAAAAGCTGTCTCCCAAAACCAATTTCTCACTTTTATTTGCCACACTGTCCTCACCCATCTCCCCCTCACAGTGAGCCTGGTTTTCTGTCTGTTGCATTCGCTGTTTATTACCTCCGCCTCGCTACCCTTTGACTCCATGTGTGTGTGGACTTGTAAGGGGATTAACCTTAACGCTGTGCGCGTTTGTGCTTCTCTCCCTTTCCTCCCTCCATCTTTTCAACCTACCCAGACAAAGTTACACATTCTTATCAACATCTGTGGTTTCATCAAAGGGGATAGACTTGAGACTGGGAGTAGGACTGGGGGGGAGCAAGCAAAAAGGAGAGATGAAATAGAAAGCGACAGAGCGGAGGAAGCAGAAGAAGGAGGGGCAGAGATTAAACTAAATACAAACTGACAGAGGAATGAAGAGACATTGAGTGACAAGAAGAGACAACCAGAAGGATTGAATATTGAGACAAAGACAGACAGAGTCGGACACAGAAAATGGGCTGTGGAAAAATTTAACTATCGACCAATGCAATGCAGTCAGTGAATGAAGAGGAGCTTCACAGCCAGCTTCTTATGGTCCACTTCCTCCACACCGAGGAGCCACTCAAAGAATGCCTGCTGTCATGTTGAGCACTAGTCTTTGCCTCTCTCTTTCTGTCTCTCTCTCCAGCTTCCCTTGTGAAGAGAAATCACAGAGAGACATTCGGAAAATCACACAGCCACGATGTTATTGAGAAGCTCAGCGCTTAAGAGAAGGCTTAACAAAGCTGTCAAAAAATTAATCCCCTTGGGCGGGCATGCTTGCAAACACATACAGATATAAACACGTGAGCCTGGGGCTACAGAAAATGCTGCCTGATGTTCATTGTGCCTCCTCTTGTCCTGCTCTCTCTTTCCCTCTTTCTCTTCTATCTCTAGCTCCACCACTACCCTTCTCACGCTCTCAGGCTGAGGCTGTGAGTCACAGGGTGTTGGAGTGAATACTAAGGAGGCTGGCTGACACCTCCAATACCTCTCTTTACAGCAGCTCCACTGCATACGTTTAGACTACTGTATGTAAACACTGGCAGTCTTAGGTGCCACAAACACCCACTCAAATTCTTACAGACTCTTACGTTTGGATAAAATCCAATGACTAAAAACTGCTGGTATTATGGAACATATGGTAGCTCTTAAAGACACACAGAAAATTTCACAACTGCAAGCAAGATCTGACACATCCAGCAGAGAAAATAATGGACTTTACTGATGTGGAACAAGCATATTTTTTTTTAAGTGCAAAGGAACAGACAGGTTAGAAGAAGAATTTTAGCCTCTGGCTCCTTGGACAAACCACGCAGACATACATTACGTCTGCAGGAAATGGACTGAGTACAGAAAATATTCGTTTTTGAAAATGTGACACTAGCAGCTGGAACAATAGTTGTTATTAATATAGTTGTGCTTGCAAGTTGTTCCGTCAACATTTGTGTGTGTGTGTTTGTGTGTCAGCAAAAGAGCTGAGATAGTGTTTCCTCATTAGTTGTGTTGGTATCAATAATTCAGAGCCGGTCCTTGTTGTTGTTCAATGGGCCGAGAGCTAATGTGCTGTCGGGCCAACAGGGGCCCAGGGCCCAGCGCCACTTTAATGGATGTCATGATGAGAGGGTGAAATTGGAGCATGGAGATCCTGTATCGTCCAAAGACAAGAAGAAGAAGAAGAAGAAGGGAGGGCAAAGCAGACGGCAGGAGAGGGGGACAGGGGTAAGAAGCTCAGGGATAAGGTGAAGGCCACTGGGGAGAGGACAGATGGTATTATTGGACTGGTATGTTTGGAGAAAGGTGATGTAGAGAAACACTGTGTAAAGAGAGCAAGAAGGGAGGAAGCTGCTCTACTACGATTGGTTCCTCGGTTTGTTCATAGAGCCTTCTAAAGCTAATCTCTGTCACCTCTCGATGAGAGAGACACTTATGCCACCAGGGACCTGTTATAATGAATGATAATAATGAATAATGAACTGACATCATTTCACCTCCCATCCACTTGTGTTTCTAATGTTGCTTCACAATCAGTGGAGGAAATAACAAGTATGGTCATATTTAATTTGCATGTCTATAGTTACAAAACTATTTTCTAAAAATGTTTCCACGAACGATGTGATCAGATTACAGAAACTAATCGTAGAGGAGGGGAATTTCCTAAAAATTAGCTCCGTGTATATAAACAGACACAATGTTGCATTCAGCTGAAACATCTGTTTGCTACACAAGCAATTAATTATAGAGATTTAATTGGCAGGGTATTAACTGCTAGATACTGCTATGGTTTTTCAACTTTAAAGTGCTTAGTCACTTTAGCGAGCATTTAAAGGAATTTGTTTGCATTCAAATGTGTCCCTGAGACTGTCAGATTTCCCAAGTTTGAAAGTTGTGCTTTACTGCTACAAACCTTTAGGTCACACTACATAGAGTATTGCAAGAAAGTGTAAAATGTAAGTGTAAAAACTGCATCTGTACCTTCAATGATTAAAAAAAGAATTATCATTATTTCTGATTTTATTTCAAAAGTTATAAAATCACAATGACTTTCACACATAGGTCAAAGGGAACTAAAAGGTCATACACCCGCCTTTTGTACAAACTAAGGTAATGCAAAATAATAATAAGACATATGTTACGTGTCGTATGTTGAATTTTGTATAATTTACCCCATAGGTCAGTGCAATAGCTGAGATAAGGCAGGATTAAAGAAGAGTACAATAATTTAAGTAGTTTCGAAGACGGTTAACTTCATATAATATAGAAATTCTTCTTAAGATTATTTTTATTACTCTTGATATTTGTTATGATTACCGAACATTTACTTTGATATACCATGTTTTGAAGGATGATGTCAACAATCCTGCAACTTGTTTACAAAATATTTAACATACTTTGCTTTTACTCTGTTTCTTGAGCCGTTTCTATCAGCTAGCTTTCACTTACCTCTGAGGACGCTGTGTTGAATCTAAAGTAGGCTTACGCTAACTTTGACTTTTGTATATAAATCTCTATTTTTTTAAGTGGTAAGTCTTTTTTAAAGTGCTAACACAGAACAGACTAATACTGATCTTTATCATCACTTTTATGTGAGTCTGAAGGTGCCAAAGTATGCAGAAGTAATTCTGGATTCCAGCTAATGTTTAATCTATGCTACCCTCTATTGGTGTAAGCCTGTTAATACAGGGTGCCTTGCTTCTGTTTGAGCATAAAAAGAATATCTGCTCTGGTACTAGACAAGCATTTGGAAAACTTCCAAAATGTAAAATGATCTCATGTAAACTGAAAGGCTAATATGTTCTCAGAGCCACATCACCACACATAGAAGTAAATAAAGGAACCAAAGAGAAAGCTGACACAACTGGTTATGGCCTTAAAGCCCGTCAGACTGAGACAGATACACCTCACTCAAGTGGAAAAATATATACAACAGATTTGTTGAACAGACAAAGCTGTTGAGGCCAGTGTCAGATACAAAAGGAATGACTGCTGAGTATGAAAGGCTTATAAATACTCATCCAATGATGTTCAGCAACAGACTGTGAGAAACACTGTATATCAAACCCGAGGAAGAGCGTGCACATCTAACTCAACCCTTCAAATAATGCCAAGATAAGTCTTCCTCTTGCTATCCTGCTGGGGGAACACACAATAAATCTACGCTCACTGAAATTTGCAGTGGTGACTGTAACTCACTTCTCTTCAAGAGCTCAAGCGCAGTTAAAATGCAGCTTCTTTTGATCATAAATTCAAGTCATAGTTCATCTCCGAGTCCTGCAGGCAGTACAGTACGTGACTCTCCAGACGTGTTAGTTTTCTCTTTTCTTCTTCTAAAGTCTGTTTTTTTGCATGGTGATGCTGATGTACAGGCCCAACCTCGCTCACATATTGGGCTTTGGGTGTCTCTCGTCACTGTGGTGGTGAATTTAGAGACTGGCTATGAAGGTCAAAAGTGAGCCGGCCAGGCAGGTGCCATCAGCGTACTTTGGCTTTGCCTTAGAATGTGACAAATAAGTCACCATGTCAAAGGAAAACAGAAATCTTTCTCTTTTTAACCAAATAATGAGTTTGTCATAGGACCCAATCTGTCTGGTGAGTAAGTGGAGCTGAGCAGGAGCACAAGGACCTCTGCTTTCCCCTTGAATCGGCCTGAGCCTGCAAGTCTGACAGGCATATCACTTTCCAAATGTGAGGGATAATCATCCCACTAAATTTAGACTATTGATCAGGTGTGGATGTGTGGAGGAAATGTGGCCAGCCATATAACATGTTGCTTGAATTCTTTGTCCCACTTCAGAAAACACAGACGAACAGAAAAATGTTTTCCTGTCATTCCAGATACAGTACGACAAAAATAACTTACCAGCATGAAATCCATTTTTTCCCCGTTACTCCAACAGTTGATGAGACACACTATTAGAGAAGCACTCAATGTGCCCATGTGTACAGATTTTCTCCCTTAATTTTGAATTAAACTATGAAGTGTTTTAGAGTATTTCTATAAATATAAAAATGTTTTAAGCTTGTTTTAATTTTAATAATTCACCGTGTAGCCATGTTTTTAAAAGCTCTATTTCTTTACCTTTCAGCAACATGTTTTGATCAAGCTATCAAGATGATTGTTATGATTTCTTTTCAGAAAGAAAGTTAATAAAGTTTCAATGGCTGTCTCCTACAGAAAGAGAAAGAGAGAGTCTGTGAGAACACTGTATGTGGATGTGTGTACACAGGTGGGTGTGCCTGTCCTGTGAATCCACACTTGCCTGCGGAGGTGGAGAATGTCGCTGTTGACTGTCACACTCTCACACTTTCCTGACACTTTTACACCAGCACCACAGGAGCACAGGGCGCCTCTCTTTCCGGCCATATTCAGATCACACACTTGCATCACAACTCCTTTTTTCCTGAAATTTTACTATGATGATTCGCATTATTCTGCTCTAAGCCAACACATTATAAGCAGTGTATTTTTATTTAGACTAATTATCATCTCTCCAGCCAGTCCTCTATTATTAAACCTCAACATGGGTCAACCAGATAACATCTAAAATCTAGCATCTAATCTATCATCATCAAGAAAGTGTGCAAATTATTCTTTATTTAGCTTTTTTCTAACAGTTAAACACAAGTGGTGTACTCATTAACGGGGACAAGTTTGACTCAAATATGTATTCCTTGAATAATGTTTGTGTGAAATTTGAGCAAACTCGTGTGGAGCTCAGTCTGGATGTGAGAGCAGCAGGAAACAGGTGGAGCTGTCAGGACAGCGCTCATCTCCACAGATGTATACTTGAGAAAAGGAAAGACCTTCAAGCAGTGACCTTCAAGCACACCTGTTCACATATTTGTCAAATATAATCTAATTTGAGGTAACCAAGGCATATTTATAAACCCAAAAACTGCACCACAAAGCTGCAATATTGAATTAAAATTGAAGAAAAATAGAAGTCAAGCATACGCTGTCATTATACGGAAGAAGACACATTGCAGAAGACGATGATATGATATTAGGTTCAGTTCTTACCTGTGCTCCACATTGACTTCAGCTACTCCTGCTCTTAATGACCGGGTCCAGTCTCTAACACTAGCTAGGTAAAATGAGAAACAACTATTTCCTTTGTTGAATCCTTGTACAATTAAACTGATCTGGGTTTTTGCAAGTAGAAGAAAAACAATTAAATTCTCATTATTTTGAAAAGATTCCCACGATCAGTGAAAGGAAACAGCATATACTTGAGTAATATGAAGGACATGTGGACATAGAGACCGCATACATACACGTTGCCTCTGTCACCTCCCCTCCACCTCTCTGCATCATACCTCCTCCCTCCCTCTTACTGTCCACCCTGTGTGAAAACAAAGCGAGAGCAGGAGAGTACAGCAGCTAATCTTGACAGACCTGGTGAGAGCAGTCGTGTCAGGGGAAGGAGCGAGCCGTTTGCCGAATGCTGTAGCGGGGACTCATCAGCAGCAAAGAGGGCAGAAAGGTGAGCCAAATGTCAGTGAAGGCGTGAGGAAGTCAGATCCAATACCAACAGATGAGAATTACCCACCCGTGAAAGGATTTTTGGTACAGCATGTGGATTGAATTCTCCAACATTTGCAAAACACTCTTAAGCACACAAGCCTTTCTACATCTGCAAATTCTTCAACCTCTAAATAAACCCTGTGGTCCCACTGGATCACAGCACAGCTGCTGTACCTCAAACCAACAGCAGTGTTTAATAAAATCTGATGAAAAAAAGCAAAAATTCAGATATAAATAAAAGCAGAGTGACGACATAACACACGAAGAAATTTAAAGGTAAATTCTATTCTGCAGTAAGCAGTCATCCACCACATAGGCCAACTGGAGCTAGCTTTAATGTGACATCAGCTGTACAGTGAATGTCCAACTCATTCAAAGCCTACTGTTTGATATGTCCTTACACAGCATCACTTCCTAGAGTGCCTCCAGTGATTAGTGTGCGAGTGTGTGTGTGTACACAGAGTCACACACTCACAGCCTAATAAGCAGGCACTGCAACCCCCACCTGCCCATGCATTCTGCAGAAAGATAAGGTTAGAAGGGGAAAAGGACAGCAGTTTATAGATGTAAGCATTTTTTAGCACCCAGGGGCCTCGGGGTAGCGTTACAGAGTAACAGAGACTCACTGCGGACAAAAAACTGCCCCCGTCTCTCTCAGCAATAAACATGCCATTAAAAGTAGCACCAAAAACCATTAATGGCTATAGTGTCTCTATTTACTGTTAGGTTTCTGACACATGCACATGTAGGGGAAAAAAACTCAAGCGTATTAATAATTTCTCAGTAAGAATGCTGGATCGTATTTGTGGTTAATACTGTAAGCTGGTTCAAAGCCAGAGGGAAGGAGAGAAGGCAAGGCGTGTTAGGTTGCCAATTTTATTTCAACAATAAAGACAAACAGATGTCTGTGTGGAAAACCTCACTTCAGAAGTTAAATTTTTTGCTTTGTTTTGTTTGTTTGTTCTCTTTACCTAAATGATTTTTAATTGAACCTTTGACTCATTCCCATTCACTGCTTTCCCCTCAATGTATATCTGCAGTGGTTCTTCTTCTTCTTTACTAGCAGGGCCTAATTTTGCCCACAGTTGTAAGTTAGTAAAGTTTTACTTGTATAACAACTTTCAATCTTAATATAATAAAGATATTCACAACAAAAAACTGTAGAACATAATAACAAAAGCAAGTCTAAACAGATCCTCGCGGTCTTGAACCTGGGGAGGATTTAATCAGTGAAAAGTGAAAACAGCTGCAGAAGTGTGCATGGCAGTGATTTAAGCACATGTCAGGCTGAGTCCATCCTTGGTAACATTATGGCGAGCGTTGATGTGCTGGCAAAAAGGTTTTACTCATTTGGCAAAATGTACAGTCATGATTTACGTGAGCAAAGTTTTGTAGACTGGCCATTTAGAGAGGACTGCAACTGCACGCCTGAAAAGGTATGACGCCCATTGCAAGTAACTGAAATCTTGATGCTTTGGAACATGATTAGCTAGCTTGTTTCCATCATATTTGTTGTATCTACAATATGTTATGGATTTACACAGCGGTTACCTTTGGTCAAATCTATTTTCTAACAGGTTGGTTTAACTGGGACTTCTTGGGAAAATAATATTTTTATTTAAATAGTTGAACTGCTTTCTAAATATGACTTAACATTTTGTATTGACACCAAGTATTTAAAGGTAATATGTAATTAAGTTTAAGTGTAGGTGGTTCAAACTGTACACAGGAGTATTTACACTCATCTCCATGAATCATAATTGTAACTGATGATGATCATTGGTATTCCACTACATACATTTATGAAAGCCTGGCAGTGTGCAATTTATGGTTAGGGAGGTGCCAGATTCAGTTTCATCAAGTGTCCAGTGCACTGGTTTGTCCCGGTACCTTCTAGTCTTCTCATGATAAACAGGCTGCTGACATCTTGCTTTATGAGCAACAACATGTGCCATGTTACCCTCTGAAGTCAAAAGGAGACCATCGTCAGGTTTCATTTTCAATGAAACTTATTCCTTTGCAAAAAAACTTCTTAATTCTTGGCCTGCCTGGCAACAAAAGGGTTCAGACAATATGGTCTCTCTTGCTTTTTACATTTGCAGATGGCCAAAGCTGGGTTTGTCCACTGCCCCAGTGAGAATGAGCCAGATGTTGCCTGCTGCTTCTTCTGTCTGCTCGAGCTCGAAGGCTGGGAACCAGATGATGATCCCTGGTAAGAAAAAATATACTACCTGGGGTGCAGCAGTTAAACATTTAATTTGTATCTACATTACTCAGACGTGTTACCTATATGCAGAAGACCGACTGCTACATGAAGTTGATAAGTCATGGCTCCTAATTATTGCCTAATCAGCATTATGTTTTTGTTTTTAATTGTGTTTTTGCTTATTATGTACATCTGACAAGGTCAGAACATGAGAGACGCTCTAAATGTGACTTCTTAACCATGAAGAAAGACTTCACCAAGCTAACAATAGCTGAATTCTGTCACCTGGAAAACAAAAGGCTAAAGATTTACTACGTAAGTGCCCATCAGTAGGCTGTGTGCAAAGACACTAACTCTTCCTCAATTCTTACTTTTTTTTTTTTTCCCCCCCCCCTTTTCCAACATTCTCTAT
Organism: Haplochromis burtoni; assembly: GCF_018398535.1. Classification (NCBI taxonomy): domain Eukaryota; kingdom Metazoa; phylum Chordata; class Actinopteri; order Cichliformes; family Cichlidae; genus Haplochromis; species Haplochromis burtoni. The sequence continues at coordinate 2,564,918 of NW_024582370.1, forward strand.
TTAGAAAAAGGTCTGGCACAAGAAGATGGCTTTTTTGAGGGATGCCATAGACCATAGAGTTGCAGAGCTTAAATCTAAGCTGGACTGATTCTATGCATTTATTCATTGCATCTTATTTTATTTCAATACCAGTCTTAAGTGTTAAACAAGAACCCGCAGCCTGACTCACTGGTCGGATTGGATAGCAGTTCATAAAATTCAGCCTTAGGCGAATGCGACACTTTCTTTACAGTACCGTCTTTGACCACAAGATGGTGCTTTTGCATTAAAGCTGCAGTTTTGCTATAACGCTGATACACTTTCTGAAATTCCCAATCTCTCATCAAAACCTTAACAAATGCACCTCACTCTGAAATGAAAGCGCACATTGAGCTGGATTACAATGCGGGCTATATTCTCTTTTTTTCAAACACTTACTTATCATCTCCCTGAACGTGCCACCATCCCTACCACCCCTTTTCAAACCTTGACCCTGGACAGATGGCCTGAAGCCCCTCCTTTTCAATACCAACTGTTGCCCCAGTAACATCTGTTACATATAGGGGGACAGTGCACCGAGGGCTTGCCAGGATACTTCTCTAACTCTGAGGGGGACTGAAATTCAAGAGATGCTGCAGCTGACAGTAGAAGGCGTGGGAACGATGGTTGCATGATAAGCACTTGACTGGGTTTGTTTTGCACTTAAAGAACAACGGTTTAACTCTGAAAATCATTTTACTTTTTCTCCTGTCTTTATGCAAGAGAAACATGATGCAGGGCTCTGTTTGTTTCTCACTGTGTTTTGTGGAAGGCTTGGTTGGATGACGTGAAGGATTAAGAGATGCTATCCCTTCCCCAACCTTCCACTGTTCTGGATTAATGTCTAATGTAACACTCTGGCCACTGAGCCCAGATCAGCTGCTTAATTCTCTCTTATCCGCTCACTGCAGAGCAAATTGAAGAGAATATTTTTAGACAAAACTAAAGTAAAATGCTCATAGGTGATGTAACATTTTCAATAAACTGTTCTGCTTTTATAATTTCCTCTGGTCTCTTTCTTGCAGTGCTGTTGTAAAATATTTCCTCAAACTATATTTTGTTCTTTAAGCTAAATGCATTCATTTAAAAAAAAAAAAAAAAAGTTAAAGGATATGAAGGTGTATGTTGAGTTGGTATGGGGAAAGATCCAAGCTTTTTACTGATGAGGTGTTTGGGTAAGTGGTGTGGTTTTGCGTGAATACATGGATCATAAGGGGGATGTGTGCAGTAATTGCTAATGTAACTCTAATCAGGGCTTATACCCACATCCTGTGTCAATCCACTTATTTATGTGTGCTCCAGAAAATGAACAAAGAGAATAGCTTGGTATGACTTCTGTCCTCAAGTGGCACAGATGTAACAGATGAGCTTATCTGTGGGAATGGAGTAAAATATTTTAAATTACTGCATCATAACTAAGCTGGGAAGATGCCCTTTCACTTTTTCCCATCCTGTTATTTAAGACCTGAATAAACCTAACAAATCACACTTTAAAATAACAGGAGTCCACAGAGCACTATGACACATGCCGATCTAATTCTAAACTTATTAATGACGGTGAGAAAGGATTGGTCATGAAATGGGTTTCTCTTTAATAAACTGTAAGCGGCAAGTGTAGCAGATGGACAAATTGACAGATGTTACTAACAGAAACTTTACAACCTGGGCTTTCCAGTCCGGCCCCATCTGTTGCTCCTGCAACCAGTGCCTCCCTCTACCCTCCTCCAACGCTTCTCATCAGCATCTATCACTGAATCTTCTCCTCTCATTCTCCATAGTGCCCAAAATGAATGACATCAGCATTTACCCCCTCATATGACCCGGTTTAACCCCTCATAAACAAAGGGCAAATTAAAAGATGTCATGAGCGCAATGGATACACTGAGAAAGGCAGGATGATGTTAATGTAACTTAAAGTCTCACGCTCTTGTCTCCGTCTGAAAAGTTCTGATGGGAATATTATAAAAAGGATAAATGACTGGCATGTAAAGAAGCCAGCTGACACAGAAGCTTAGACGCCATTGTGATTGTGGACCACAGTCTGTGAGTGTGTTTAAATGATGAATTTGCTGATAGACGGCCAGATTAAGGACAATGAGTTGCACTGTTCATTGTATTACAAAGGGGGGGCGGGAAATAAACATTCACTTCATTTTCATTTTTCATCAAATATTCTCTCATTTCTGGCTGCTTCTCCTCTAAGACACCGCAGCCCGTCTACCTTGGCTGTGTTTTGTGCCCTGCTCCAAAGGGACCTCCATCTGTCCCTACACTCAGCCCATTGTGGTGTCCCTAAGCCCAGAAACTTCCACAATGTAGTGGGCGTGTGCAGGGGGGCCAGGGTAAACACGACAGCATCCAGATCCCATTAGAAGCTCTTTAACTCTAACACCCTAATGCTCGGAGAGAAGTCTGGGAGGGGAAGGTCCACCCCTCATCCACTTGCACACAATGTCACCTTTACACCCACTTCCATAGGTAATGAACCTGGGAGCTACCCTCTTTCTTCTCCTCCTCCTCCTCCTCCTCCATTTCTGAGTTCATGTTTCATATTTTAAAAAGAGCCCTTAAATTCTATTTTATTATTTTTTCCTGACATTAATATAAATATTTAAACTTTCAGTTGATGTTTTAGTGTTTTATCAGAGGGAAAAAACATCATTGACTATTTATGACTGAAAGCTGTCATTTTAACAACACCTTACTTAGAATTTAGTTAATAAATGAAGTTAAACCTCTGGCTCAGTACATTTTTTTTATTATTTTACTCAATCAGACCGTGCTCCATTTTCTCTTTCTGTCTTTGCCCACACCTTTTTTTTCCAGCCATCATCTTGGTCCTCCTACCAGCTGCTCCTGAGTGTAGGGTGTTTCTGTTTTGGGGGTGCGCCACATCTCAACCAAGCCACCCATTGCCTTATGCACCCCACAGAAGCAAGCATGTGTGTTTATGCATGTGCACTGAGGCCCAAGAGGAGGGAGAATCACTGTGTTCACCCTCAGCTTAAAGGCAGAGGGATTATCGGCACACAGACACTGATTAAAGCCTTCCAGCGTCCTATGGCCCCATTAATACAGTCTTAATCACAATGCTTTATCCCTCCATCTACCTCCTATGGATCAGGACCTTTTCATTTTACTGTGAGCAACTCTTGTTTAGCTAGCGGATTAGGCATGCTGTACACGAAAACAAAAAAATATAAGCAGAGAAGTGAATTAGAGGAAAAATTGTGCTTTATATAGACATAAAGCTATACATAGGCTCATGCTGTCAGCAACTACTGGGCTATATTCATATATCAATAAAAAGTACTAAAGTTGAGAAATCATTAGCTGAAGCATGGGACCCATAACCCCTGTGTGCTGATATCTGACATGACCTCACTCTCCCAGGGGATTGAGCTACAGGTTGTGTTCCCTTGCCTGTCGCCTCAGCCAAGATGGCATCACAGAGCATGTGTTCCCTTCCCATTACTAGACCCTCATCATCATGCCCTTATTATAGACAAGAGCCACTTGATGTGTGTGTGACGCCTGTGATATATGGTACTGTAAAGTTATGAACCTTTCTACTATTTTTTAAGTATTTTATTACAATAATTATTGGGGGGTTTTTTCCCATTTTAAAATGATTTGGGTTTTTTGCACAAATTAGCAAGAAAAAATTACATTTTAAAAGCTTATGGCACGTATATATTTCTGAAATTGCTGCATGAAAATCTCCGCCATGCTCCTCGCGCAAGACTGTCCTGTGTTTTCTAATCTTGTATCCAAAGTCAATTTATAGGGATTATGTCCATATCCACCCACTCATGTATTATTTGGACTATGGAGAATAAGTCGTAACAGCCCCCCCACCACCACCACCAAAAAAAAGAAGAACCACTACATTCTCTCTCTCACACGCACACACTGTTTTTGCTGTAGCCGAATAGCAAGGACACAAAGAGCATGCATCAGCTACTCTACGAGTACTTTCTCACACTGTGTGTAGAGCTATGTGTCATTCCTTCACCACGGCTGACACACAGCAGCAGAGGGGACAAACTTGCAATTGAGGATCAAGGACCTCGGTCACCTCTGCTGCCCTCTGCTCCTCTCTCCACTTCTCCACTCTTCCACAACACACTTACTTCCCTTTGCCTCTCCCATTTCTCTCTTTTATGCTCTCACTCTCTGCTCTTTCTCTCTTTCTCCCCAAATTGGCCCAGCTGTCCATCAGCCCCCCACCGTTCCCCCAGCTGTCTGACCTCCCCAAACGAGGAGCCCAACAACAATACAGGTCACAGGTCAAGAGAAAGAACAGGCTGCGTTCACAATAGACCAGTGGCGCCCACTAAAACAATCATTCCCTTTTCTTTTCCAGCCCTTCTCCACTGTTGCCAGGACTGGAAATGACAAATCTCCGGAGGGGTAGCTGAAGGAAACGAAGGGGGAGTCCTCTTAGAGAACAGCATCCAAAAGCACCTTCCCCCTTTTTTCTTTTTCTTTTTTTTTTTTAACAATTGGCCAAAAGACCACAAGGATAAATACACTCATGCACTTCATCTTTGCACTCTGCCGCCCTGTTCTTTGTTTATTTCAAGAGTCATCATGTCCCTCAGCACAATCATGAAAGTCAAAACTGATACTCCGGTCATTAGTTGAGTGATATAAATGTTTTAGGAACTTTGCCAGCTTTACATTATCTCTGGATTGATGTATCCTTATTTCTGCTTTGCTGAACTTTTACCCATTTATGGCATTAGTATGTAGAGACTGCATTATTTTAATATTCATAAAAGCTAATCTTCTTAGCTACTATATAGCATCCTTCTTACACATGTGCTGTGTCTCAAAGAAAACCCAGGCTAGTTTACCATTCAGTAAAACTGGATGAATTATTGGAAAATGAGTTCTTGCCCTTCAGTGTTTTGGCATGAGCTACATGGGAAAATGGGACACATGGGAGAGAAAGCCAACGATAGAGGCTCAGAGCTGTGACAGGTTCACCTGTTCCCCGGAGCAGTTTTCCCATGGCCCACAACAGCCTCCCGCCTGACCTGATAGAAACCCCGGAGCAAGCCTTTGAATGACATCATGCACAGACTCTTTCTCTCTCACACACACATGCACACACTCATATCATGCAACAGATCTCTATTTCCCAGCCACAAAGTACTCCTTCATCCAGTCCTGCTGATTTCCCTTTTTTTTTTAGTTGGCACACTCTTCTATTGTAAAATGATTTAGAGCCACAGAAATCTAAATATACTAATTAGCTATCTGTGTTGTTTGTGTAATATTTATTTTGCATGTAAAAATGCATTTATGAGTACAGAAAAATCTCCAATACTGCACCTGCTGGTAATCGTGACCAGATTACAGGGATATTCTGAAAATGATGCATCTAAAACGATGCACAAAGCTAGTGAGAGCGATGTAACAGCTGTCGCTGACTCACATTTATTTATTTTTTAAAACCAGAACTTGTAATTTAACTGAAATTGTAATCGAGTTGATGAAAATAATTTGTCCTCTGATGTGAGGGCTTAGCGAAAAGAGTCATCTCTGTATTATCTACTGTGCTTTATATATAAGTGTAATACTAAAACGCAAAAAGAAATCTAAATGAATGAAAACATCACTGTACCAAGCTTGTGTTTACAGCCAGTTAGTGCATGCGTTTGTCTTTCTGTTAAACTAAAATGTAAGAAATGGATGAGAGCATAACATCACAAAAAGACATGGCACACGTGTTACTATGGAAATAGCATATAATATAAGAATATTTATTTAATTAAGTGCGAAACAGCAAAATATTAACAGTACAGTATGACAAAAATTGTGACACCAAATGAACAAGTACCTGAAAGACTTAAAATAAATAAATTAAATACAGTACAGCTACCAGTGGCTGGCATCAACCCAAGACAGTGAAACAGAAACTGTGCTGAGAAAAATATAAAACAGACAAGACATTATCAAAATAAATATTAAATACAGGTATAAATAAATGCATTGCTTTTCTTAAATTCAGAAGGAAACTGGCTGTAGGCCTCAGTGCACAATGGGTGACTTTTTGATCAATTTCTTTTTATACGTAGACGTGTAAATAATAAAGTATTTGTTCAAACATAAGCATCTGAATAATGCTTCAGCGAGGACATCTGATTTGGTAAACTAATTTTTACTTCAACTCTTTAAAAACTGACGGAGCAATGTGTTCAAAAGAAGATTAACATATAAACAAAAGTGAAATAAATACAATAATAAATGTTATGGGTGCATGTTTCAGGTAGATTGAGTTGAGGTGATGAGTCTTCTCTCTGAGCATTCAGTGCTCTCCCAGAGTACTAGACAACATAAAAGCAAACATTTTTCTCTATACACTCAGTACCACAGTCATCCTTTTTTTACAGCAGTTTATACAGGAGCAGTGCTTCTACTCTGGCTATTCATAACAGTCACTCATTCACTGGTACTATCACATTTCAGATGGTACCCATGTGAGAGGTGATGAGGTGAGGGGGAGCAAAGGAGTCAAAGGCCACATCCAGGGGCAACTCGTAGCGAGAAGCCTGTAAGAGTGGGTGGGCCTGAGGCCCCCCTGGTAGGCTGCCTGTCGTGGACGTGGGGTAATGGTGGGATGAGAGGTAGTGAGCATGGTGGGGTGTGTAGTTCCTCTCTGACTCATGCGGAGATGGCTCCTGCTTCAGGGCAAAGTTGCCACTGATGCTGAGTGGGGGAGTGAGGGGCCCATCGTATGGAGGAGTGCTGCTGCTGCACTCGTTAGGGGAGGGGTTGTCATATACAGGCCCCTTGAATCCTTTCATTTGGAGGAGGTGCGATGCCTCGAGGGAGCCGTAGGGTGGGCTGGGAAGGCCTGGGGATGGGTAGCTGAGGGGATGGCCAGCCACCATACTACCCATTCCTGGACCTCCACACTTGTCTTCCAGCTTATTAAGAATCATCGGACTGGGTCCCAGCTGCAGGCAGCCAGCCACAAGGTTGCTGGTAGGCTGGGACAAACCTTTACACAGCATCTCCACAAATCCATGACTCTCTGGGGACTGGCCACTTTCCAGCACCTCCGACAGAGCCCAGATGTAATTGCGGGCCAGCCGCAGAGTCTCAATCTTCGACAGCTTTTGTGTCTTAGAGTAGCAAGGCATCACTCTGCGCAGATTATCCAGAGCATCATTTAGCCCATGCATACGAGAACGTTCTCTGGCATTGGCCTTTATTCGCCGTGCACGAAACCTCTCCTGTCTAGCTTTGGTCATCTTCTTCTTTTTAGGGCCTCTCCTTTTGGGAGCATTTTCTCCATTTGGTCCATCCTCTTCGTCCTCTTCCTCCTCTTCCTCCATATCCTCACTACCCAGTTCTGTGCAGGAGTGGAGGCGACCCCCTACAGTCAGGCCATGGCGCCCCGTCAATTCTGGGCTTTCATCTCCATCCTGTGAGCTGCCGTCATCATCGAGCCAGCTGAGGGAGCTCACCAGCTCACTCACATCCCCACTTTTCCCAAATGATTTGGTCATCATTTTGATCTAAAGAAAAAGAGCCCACACAACAAATTCAATACTTTGGGATTCAGTGTCTGTGAATGTAAATCCTTGAGGCTATTCCCCCATAACGTGATAAAATTGTATTATTATTTATAACTGATGGGTACCAGAAGAAGCACACACTGACTGAGAGTGCTCTCATTTCAGCAGGGCAGTATGGACAGATCACTTATATGAAGTGCAAGCACCTCTGTCGCATAACAGTTCTGAAATAAATCCAGTAATTATTTAAAAATCAATCTCACTGTGAAATTTGGATATTAATGAATAAATGGCTGTTTTCAGAATGAGATGGATGAGTGGTTCCCTGCTGTTATTCTCCAGTCTTTCAGAGACGCTGTCAATCTGGGACACTACGGGATTTACTCAGTATATAAAGCTCAAAGATTAAACAGGCAACATACAAATCAACAAACATGCAACCCTCCAACACACACACACGCACACACACACACACATTTCTCTGTTAGAATACCCTCATTATTATTATTATTATTATTATTATTATACTTTTTGCAGAGCAATCTATATCGCCCTAAAATCATATTTTAAATGTTATTTTGTACTTTAATGTTAAGTGAAACGAAGAATATTTGTTATTGTTGTGCAAAAAAGTCCTACTTTGTGAGACAATTTAAAGTAACTTGTAGAGTGAACTTTGGGCTCGTAATTCTGTCTTTACTGTACATCCCACTGAACATAAAAAAGATAGAACTGTAAATAATAGGGTGATGCTTGGGTGATTTGAAAGGTTTTCATAGCTGTAAATAAGCTTAAGAGTTTTTTTCTGCAAAAATTGCATGTGTTAAATTTATTAGCTCTAATGTGAGCCATATGGGGTTTTTTTTCTATTTCTTTCACAAGACTTGGACATAAAATGTCAACTCACCTGTTTGGGATCCGTTTTCGCTTCGTTCACAACAGATTTTTAAATGTTAAACAGACTAATAAAAGAGTGATAAGTCCACAACTGCTGTGTTTCTTTCTTCGCGCACCGGCCAGTGTCCCTTAATCTTCTGCTCCCTCAGATGGCCATGAGTACGCTTGGAACTTTCATCTCCAAATGACACGATCGGGCTGATATTCTTTTTGCCTTTAACCGGGCAAGTCCCTCCCTCTGCCGCCCCACCCACCGTCAACTTATCCAAACGCGCGTGGCGTGCTCGTGACCAGAAGTTTTGGCAAATGTGCAGCGAGCGAGAGAGTGAGACAGGGTACATGCATAACATTTTTTTTAATCATGAAGTCCGTGAACTACGAAAGGATGGGTGTATAGGACGTCAGAAATGCACAGCGGCCAACAAAGAGGAACTTGAAAACACTTGGTAGCAGTTTAAGGAGCACATGCAATGTTATTTAGCATCTTACAGCCTTTCATAAGACTCTTTCCCCAAATGTGACTTTGCTTATACCACTATCTAAAAATATATTTATGTCTAAAACAAAACTAATCATTTTCCAATCTTCTGCTAATCCCGCCTTATCCTACTTTGTTTTCAAATTTTAAGTTGTGTTGCAAAATTAATGCCGCTATAGGCCTACAAGTACCACGATTGCGCGCAAATTGAAATATATGTTAAAGCTATTTTTTAATAAAAGAAGAAAGAATAACTCAAACTCAATAATAAACTCAATAATTTCCCATCACAGATTTCAGTATTACGCAGGAGTTTACTGTTAGATTTCCAATCACATCTGACTTGAATGAAGATCTCTTGTTGTTGCCCTCAAATCTGAAAACACAGAAATCGTAAAATCCACTGGACTGTTTGCTGGTGCGCGAGTGTGTTAACCATCGTAATCGATTGTCTATCTCTTCATTAGTCGGTTGGATTATACATTTTCCACTTCATTAAACGCAGTGTGGGCTTGATCTTCAATGAGTTAAGAGACGCTCTTCCTTATGTGCGTATTTAAGTGATTTTGACAGCGTGGTGTGCGGAGAGCAGGTGTGTGCGCTGTTCAACCACTCATTCAATTGTTTCCTTCAATTTTTAGCGTCATATTTGGCCCCAAGGAGTTGGCAATCTGATTACTGAGTCGATTGGTCCTGCGATCGAGACACATTTAGATCAGCTATGCTTATGAAAATCCATTTGGAAATGTAATCAGCTACACCGTCTAGTTACTAGATTATCAATGATACATTTGGCTGATGACTAATTGCTTTTATGCTTTGCTTTCTATGTCGTTTTTTGTTTGTTTGTCTTTTGTTTAAACTTTAAACACGTACAACCTAACTTTTCAGTAGACTCTTTGAATCAAACGCGTAGTCCACGTGACGTGAGTTTACGTCTTTTATTAGGCTTCACAAATCTTATGTAAATATTGGTCATTTTGCACACTTTTAACTACAAATGCCAAAGCACGAGATACGCCCGCCAGTCGTCGTGCGTGGCGAGCCGCAGCTCAGTGGGGGTCTATTGTTACAACCGGCCACTGACAGACGGGGTCTCGCGAGTCGCACGTGCCCCCGCATTGATCCCAATTGTGCGCGCGATTGCGCACAGCTGTGCTCGTGACTGAACCTTTTCGACTATCCGGTGAAGTTTCCTTGTTTTTAAGAGCAGCATTTCCGGGGGGAAAGATATAATCACGCGATTAATTGACAAGAAGCGCTTGAAAACAGGCACTTATCAAACGATTTATTAGACACAAGCTAACAGATGGCTGAATATGGGAGCAACTGGGGGGTGGGGGCATCTGTTGCTTGGATGCTCAGGCGTCACTCGCGAGTAGATGTCTTGTGCTTGAAACAGTATTTATCTACCTCTTTAATCACTCCTGGTCAGTGCACTGGCCATAAAGGTATGTGGACAGGAAGATAAGCCTTGTCCTTTGTGTATGTGGCTAATATGATGTGCCCAAAGCTCCCCTGGTGGATGCACTTCTACACCCCCAAATACATACTCTCCTTCTGTCCCAGGAGTGTGAGTATGGCCACGCCACACCTGCAGCCTGCATGGGGAATTGGAGCCTAGCAGTCTCCGACAATCCCCATCGGTTTCCCAAATGACTGACTGACTAACGGAAAGGGAATTGCCCTGCTCCCATTTAAGCAATAACATAGAAAGCCAACCTTCCGGAAGAGGTCATGGTGAACACAGATGATCTGAACCAACTTTTGATGAGTTTGCATGATTTGAACTTGGGATAGTTCTACATATTTATCTTTGCAACAAGTAAAGTTAAAGTAGACAAGTAAAGTTACACAGTCTACTGAACTGACGTACTGTGTTTCAAAGAGATGCATTTTAATAATGAAGATTTTGGGAACATAAATCAGATTTTATTGTATGCTTTGATTTGATTGATTGGCCAAAAAAGAAATGCATTGTCAGCTTTGGCATGAGCTGTCCAAGACAAGTTTATGTTCACGACTAAAAGAGTACCAGCCCCACTTTAGCTTTTTAAGTGCTGTTGTTGGTATTAATGGGGGCAACCCCATTCCGTACAAAAAACCACTGCCACAAGTGAGTTGTCTCGCGCTCTAGTCCCCTGGGACTCCAAGTGGAATGGGAGGGATTGGTGCACTGTGCTGACAGATGGGTCCTTGTTCCGTCTTTTTCTTCATCTCTATCTCCCGCTCCCTCTTTTGCTAAAACACAGACACACTCACACACACCAAGACTGCACGAATACAATAGGAATTAAAGCTCCACATGCTCCCTGGCTCGCTCCTGAAAGCTGAGCCCCCTTGTACGCATGAAAGATGCAGCGAGCTTGGATTTGTGAGAGGAGCTGGCATGCTAAGGAGTTGGGGTGATGTGGCACAGGGCGGTTAGGCTAGAGAGAGATGCAACTTCACTGTTCAGAGTTTAGTGTCCTGAGCCCATTTGTACTATGTATGATGCAGTTTTCTCTCTATGACTGGCAGCATCCGATTTCAAGTTATTTTATGTTGCGTGTTAAGACGTCTTAGTCTTCCTCCCATTTGCTGTTCATCGTGGCTGAATACAATTACAAAGCAGACTTCTCAGAATTTTTTATTGTAGACTTTTAAGCTCAGTTGTTTTTGGTGAAACTGGAAAGATCTTTAAATGAAGTGTTTCTCCCAAATTAAATTGTCCAAACTAAATGTAAAGAGCTCGGAGCTCAGTTGTAAGTTTTCACACTTTTGCAACTGCGGCCCATTTACATGAACGTCCTACTGCTGACATTCAGCATGGCAGACTGAATAAAGGTGTGTGCAGCCATGCTCCACAGAAAAGTGTACGGTTTATTTATCCTGTTGTGTCTGAACATAATTCCATGTTCAACTTGATACCTTTTTTTTCTGGAAAATCCCTTGTTATATCCATATGGTGCCAATAAATTAGAGTCTCCTGGATCACAAAGGGCATTTAGATAAGATCAGGCAGCATTTCATCTCCAAAATATGAGTAGATTGTTTGCAGCTTATTCCTCTTCCTTTGGGCTAATGGATTTGGAAAACATTCCAATCGAGCAGAAATGTGCCTACAGAATGGGAATCGGGCCTGAGGGCAATTCTCACTAAGTGGGGAGAGAGCTATTAAACAAAGGTGCCTGTGGTTTCATATTCAGGATACTTTACAACCTCCGTCCCAGGACATCAACAGTGTTTTTCGTTGTGCTGTTAGAGGGGGCCGAAGGGAGGGAGGGGGGGGGGTCCATCTGCCATGCTGCCGGTCCTCTGGGAGATGGGCATATCCCAGGGGTGTTTTGGAGAGAGAGGGTCTGAAAGGATTACACCCAACCACTAATCAACGGCAGTAATCTGTGGGCCCCCAATACAAAATCCCCTTTCGATCCAAACAACAATTTAGGATAGACGATAAAATCTGAGTATACAGACATTCAACTGACATTGAACAACCTGATAAACGTGATGACAAATTCAGGTGATTTTTTAATTGGGAGAATCAACTGCGAAGGTGTGATTGGCAAAGAGCCATAGTGTCTCTGTGATCAGGTGCAAGTGTCCCACAAGTGGCCTAGTCTGAAATCCCAGTGTGACCATTATGCAAATACAGCAACTAGACGAGCCTACAACATAAATTTGTCTAACGGATAAAAGCACTTTTCTAATCAGATCTGGATGCAAAAGGTTTTTCTTTTTCTTATAATACATTTGGTTAAAAAAAGAGAAAAATCAGTTAATGAATCAAAATAATATATATGCATTAGCCATGATATTATGTAATTATTTATACTTCTTCTTCTTCTTTTTTTAGATAAAAAAAGGTTTGTATGTCCATTAGGGTGAACTTCTAACAACCTATTTTATGATGTTATAAGGTGAGCCCTGCAGATCGCTTCTCCTTGAACCTTATCCAAATACTCTGTCACAGCAGGAACCTACAAGGTGCAGCTGCTGAGCTGCTGTCCTGGCAGGTCTCCCCTTCCAGTGAAGAAATAGCAGGGAATCAAGTTGCCACTAGTTTCATTGTTCCCTGTCAGTATGGTTTTGATGTCTTGGGCCTGGGTGGGGTCTGGATTTGGTAGTGGTGGGTTTAAATCTCCACAGGACTATAGAAGATGCTGCCTAATGATGGTGCCAGTCCTCCGGGGCATAGGGAACTGGAGCATCCTGGCCTGCATCTCCACTACCTCCTGCAGAATACCCACTGGCTAGGCAGCCTCTAAGCTCCCTCTATCCCCATAGCTTCATTGTTCAGTGGGCCCGGCACTGTCAATATTAAGCCTGGCTAATGTGATCTAGAGGCAGCTGGAGCAGCCCCGATTATTACCATGACACAGGCGACCGAGGGGTGTAATATCATTAAAAATAAATCAGGTGGTGTGGAGATTTGCTGTAGCAGGCGGGGGACTTTGAATGACATTAGGTAGAAGTGCCATAATTTCATTAGTCAATTGGGGCAGCTCAGAGGATCTGTTGAAACATTTCCTTTAAGTTGAAGTAATTGAATCTGCTTTCACAACAATCAACACAAAGTGGAAAATAAAGAAACCGCTGATGGTAGTGTTTTTTTTTTTATTTAGAAAATTAATTTCATAAGTATACACAGACACCTGCAAAACACAAAAGGACAATATTTCAATTTGCTAATTACAGCATATATGGTTGATAATCTATTTCAAAGCAGATGTATAGGGTATTCTCAGAGTTATTAGCCTCTTGCGGTGGATTATTGTTGGAAATGATGAGGAAAACGTGAAGCCCTGGTAATCTTCTTAAACTATTTGACGCTGAGCTGTCTGCTCGGCAGACTCATCAGCAATCAGCTGGCAAGTGAATGGTCTGCATCCTGAAAGCATTAATAGGATTAACGCTGAAAAATAAACTAATGGATATAAAAAAAATGTGAATTTAAAAAAATCAGAATATTTCCCTTATTTATATTTTCTCTTGTTTTATTTTGATAATGGGCTGATAATTTTGTTCCTTCGTACCCTAGTTTTGCATGTTCGATCGGCTATTATAAAGCACCAGAAGTGCCGTTGGGCGCACAGCAAGGGTCTTATGTCGCTATTGTTTAGACGCACTGGACACATAAATGATGATTTCAAGGCCCATTGAGCGTGCGATGGATTGTCCCCAAATGTGACTGACTAGCGGAGAGCAAAAACTGTTGGATGAGCGCAAAGAGCGAAACCAGAAGTTGTAAAACATTTCGACACTGACAGCTGAAAGTTCGATAATTTATTATAAAAACTTCACTCATAAAGGTCCATTAAAACGCGTGAGCGGATGTATTGTATTCATTCATCATCATTTAAGGGCAAATGTTTAATGGGGTCGAGTACGTATGGTGCTGTGGTGCAATTGTGACATCTAGTGAAATATTTTGAGAGCGCCTCACGGCTGATGGGTTTGTTCAGTGATTCCCAATGTATGGATTGCGCTCTACTGGTGGGCCGTGAAGGTACTGCAGGGCAGCCGCAGGAGGTCGTTCACATCGGGTTTACTTATTTGTTTCTCAACTGAAATTCTTAATTCTCTCAAGATTGAAATTTAAATTTGAATAGATAGTAGTGTATTACGATAAAAGGCCACATCTTTTACATTTTTATGCAACTTTATTCCGTGGGAAAAACTTATAGAATAATGTGCACTTAAATGTGGTGAATCAAATAATAATCATTTGGTTTAATTGTATAAGTAAAATTTTGGGGGGTTGGTTCCAAAAATCAAATCCTAAAATCTTTTTCAAATCAGCTTCCGTAATTTTTTTAAAATGACAATGAAATAGTTTCATTTTAAGAAGAAACTGAACTAATGAAACCACAGATCTCGTTTTGATCCTAAACACACTCATATCTTGTTATTTAGGGGGGGGGGAACTTAATCTGAAAACAAAGCTGTTGACTGAAAATAAGCCTCAACCAGTAAATCATCAGCAGATGATTAATTGATGAAAACACAGAAAACACAAAGGAAATAAATTAAAACATTTCTGCTTGTGTGATGATCAGAGCTGTGATTGAAGGGTTGTCTTGACTACTGAACATTGTCGCATTTGAAACTGGACCATGGTGGTCTGAGGTTTGATGATGGCTTGCTATAACACTTTACTATAGAGGCTTACACATACAGTAGTGCATGTAATATCATAGGAGTTAGAACCACAACATCAGAATGTAAAAATAAAGCTACTTCTAGCTGATTCTTTGTCACAAGGGGAAGCAAGTTGTATGTTGCATGTTTGATTTAGGAGTGCTTTTAGATATTCTTTAATGTTATTTTATAGGCAGAGTCTGCACTAGAAAACTGTTTTTGGACACGAGACAAGGTATTTACACTTAAAAATAGATACAACTAAGTGAATATTATTGTGAATTAACCCCAAATGTATATTAAAATAAAAAGATAGAATAAATTTAGCAACCTCGAGTGATCCGTAGCATAAAATTAGAATGAATGTTACAATCTTGGGCAGCACAGCGGTACAGTGATACAGCCAGAAGGTGACCTGCCAGCTGGGGCCTTTCTTTGTAAAGTTTACATCTTCTCGCTGTACCTGCGTGAATTTCCTGCAGGAACTCCAGAATCCAAAGACAATGCTGTGGCTGTGAATGTGTGTGTCTTCCTGTGCTGGACCCGTGATACACTGGTGATCTGTCTGGTGTACAGCCTGTCTGGGAGATACTTCAGTACCCCTACAGCCCAATCAATGACTATTCATAGTACCTTATGCACTTGTCAGAATTCACTGAACTATGCATATTCTAGACTCTTGGTTCAGGAAATGTAAGCTTTTTAATGCTTTGTATCTGTTTCTAGGCATTTATAGCACAAACTAGCACCCAATCCTCTCTCTCTTCTCTCCCTCTCACACACACACACTCTTCTGACCCAAATAAATGAAGTCAGAGGAGGATGGTGATTTCTATATTTGGCCCTTCTTTATTTTACACCCTCACTTTCATCTCCACTCCTCCTACGCTTTGCTTCACTAATTCACCTCTGCCTCATCCACCTGCCAGTCCCTGAGCATCATCAGCATCATAAATCTGATCTCCTCCCCCCTCTCCTCGACAGGATGCACCCAACTTACTTCATAGCTTGAAATTTTTTCTCTCAGCGCCATACTGGCTGCTAGTGCAGAGATCTGACACTGAGTGTAACTCTACCAGGACATCAGGAATGTCTCCAAAAAGAGAACCCTCCATTAAGAAGTCTCCCTCATCAGTGACCCAACCCAGACTCGGTCCTCCGTATCCCTGCATGCCTTCAGCTCCTGCAACTCCAAAACCGGAGCAAAAGCCTAGGATGCTCCGTCCCTCTGATTCACCTTTTGATCCCAGTACTTTGGAGGTGAGTGGGTCGTCTGCAGTACATATTTTTGTAACAGAGCTTATGTGGGGCATTCATAAAGTATCACTATAGCAATGGCAGTCATATCTAGCCAGTCTAGTTTTACACCCAGTATGTCATTAATGCCTCTTAGAAAACAGATTAAAGCTCAGTGAGAGATACATAATAGTGGTCTCTTATGAAATTTATTCCAAATAATATCTCTAATTATTTGCAAAGTAGCTTCTTTTAATTGTGCAGCTAATTAAAAAGACCAAGAGAGAATCTAAGTTAATCAAAGAAATGGGACAGTAACAGCAGCACTGGTTGTCAGTCAGTGAGTGGCCCCCTTAGAGACAGTTTCCTGTCACAGCATGTGCTATTTCTGCCATCAGAAGGATAATTCAAATTCGTTGCCTGTATCTCAAAACCCACACAAGAGTGATTTCTACAAAAAGAAAGTTAAGACCACTGAAATTCAAAGTGAGCAAACTCTTATTTTCTTTCTAGATAAAGTAATGAGATTAAAACAAAAGAATAGACCTTCTCATACTTCTCTGATGTTTTGCAGTTATTGTATCCAAAGATCTTTAAACATTTACTTCTTAGCTTACCCTCAAAAGCTAAAGAAGGCAATAAGTTCTTCTGTCAAAAGATCATGAGATCATTTAGAAAGTGACATTATTTTACTTTGCATTAATTTCATTGTTCACAATTATCTGCATCCACTATTCTGGCACAGTGGCATACACTCACTGAGCACTTTATTGATTTATTATTTGCTAATGTGTAATCAGCAAGCACATGGCAGCAACTAAAGGCATTTAGGCTTATAGACATCGTCAGCACAACCTGCTGAATTTCAAGGTGATTAGTATTAGTATATAGACTTTTAATGTGCTTTGAGGCAATAGGATGGCAAGACTGGTTGTTACCCAAACCTTTGTTACAACCGAGGCACGTAGAACAGCATCTCTGAATGCAAAAGCAATGGAACCCTGACGTAGATCACCACAGCAGCAGAAGACCGCACCGAGGGCCACTCCTACCAGAGAAGAACAGGGAACTGAGGTTACCATTCACACAGGCTCACCAACATGGGATAACACAAGATTGGAAAAACTACACCTGGTATGATGAGTCTTGATTTCTGCCTCAACATTTGAACAGTAAGGGTCAGAATAACGTGAAAGCACTGATCCGTCCTGCTTTGTAGCAACAGTTCAGGCTGGTGGTGGTGGTGGTATAATGGTGTGGGGGATATTTTCTTGGCAATCTGGATCCCACAGCCTACCTGAGTATACAGATGATCATGCCTTTATTTAGGTTATCCATCTTCTGATGGCTGATTCCAACAGAATAACACACTATATCACAAAGCTCAGAACATCTCAGACAGTGATGACATGACATGGCAGTGAGTTTGCTGCACTCAAATGGCCTCCACTGTCACCAGATATCATTCTAACAGAGTACCTTTGGTAAGTAGCAAAATGGAAAATTTGCATCATGGATGTGAAGCTGATAAATTTCCAGCAAATGCCTGCTGACGTGTCAAAATGAGGAATGTTTCCAGCACATTTCTGAATTTATGTCACAAAGAATTAAGGCTGCTCTGAAGAAAAAGGAGGGTCTAACCCAGGACTTGTAAGATGTATCAAATAAAGCGGCCAGTGAGTGTATACCAGCTGCAGTGTGTGTTTAACACTACACTTTAACTGTCAGCTGTAAAATACCCAGCCACCAGTTGTGTCCTTCTGGCATTACAAGATTAATGTTAAAAAGGTTTGCATGTGTTAAACAAATATAAACCAGTATTGCAGCAGGATGTTTGAATACTTTTGAATGTCATTGCTTTATGGGGATTTTAGTCCTTTCAGGGGCGCGCTGATATAAAAACCTCAGTGGATATAGGAATTTAGTTAACCTCGACCACTTGTTAAAAACATTTGAATCAAAATCATGGGCTTGTAATGTTAAAAGGTTAAAAGCAGGAATAGGCAATCATTCTTAATGTAAAAAATGTATTTATATGTGCAGTAATATAGCTTAGCTTGGTTTGTGCCCCAGCTTTTGCTGCCATCCTCATATGCTTTAAGTGTTGCCACTGCATGCACTGTTTTATAGAGTGAGACTGCCCCATTTAGCTGGTGAGGATATGTGGGCCATGTTAAGTTACCCACTTCACAGACATGACAAGAAGCCGGGCCGCCATCTAGGAAATAAAAAAAGGTCTTTGGCCTATAAAGTGATATGACATCAGTCCATGATCTTACTGATCTTACTATACTCAAAAAATCCATCTTTCCTGGATGGCCAGACACCCACAACACTAATGCAGGTCCCTTAGCTCAATCACGCAAGTGTTTTTTGTTATATAACATCCTTAAAATAATTTCTTTTAAAAGGGGTCTAGTGGCTCATTGATTAATGATCGACTTAAATAATTAACTCCTTTAAGTTTAATCTCAGTCAAAAATTCATTTCCAATTCTATGCTCATGCAAGATGTTGATCCTGTAAAAATTTGCAGAGTAGATAGCTGAAACAAGGTTTGTCCAACTTCACAGTGCATGCGGGGCAGAGGGCTTGCCACAAAATATGGCTTGAAGAAAATGTGGCTTAAACACAGCCTGCAAACCCAGCAGCAGACATGATTACATCATCACATCATCACAATAGCATCATTCTTCCTAATCTGAAAAACAAATAAAAAAAAAAATCTATATTTTAATTAATGGACATTTGTGAATAACGTTACCATAACCATAAAGGAAAGGACAGGCCGACCATCATAATCCACTTTTAGCCTAAAATCAGGTTTAAGGCCTAAGCCGTTTATTCCATTTACTTGTCACCTTAATCATAAAACGAAGGCTCCATATCCATGTATTGTAAATCACATACCATACCTTCAGCTTTGTTTCTATATATGGAGCGCGGCAGCTGCCGAGACGTCAGTTCCTGCGTCCTGTGCGTGATGACGTACGCCTGCTTGGTTTTTCTCACCCCACCTTCCACTCGACCCGTCACATTCTTTGGTTTGCCGTCGTCTCGGACACACCTTAGCCGACACAGCCATGGTGGGTTTTTTCCCCTCATTCACATCTTAGCATTACCGCAGTTGTTATGCAGTTAGATATTATTTTCAGTCTTTTAACAAAATGGCCGAACTTTGCAGAGATGTTAAGATGAACTTGAATATCCGAATTGGACCGCTGGGCGCAAGCGGAAGTGCAACTTTAGATAAGCTAGCACTAGCTTGAATGGCGGATAAAGTTAACAATTATACGACTTGTCGACTAATGTAATGACTGGGTTTAGGTTAAGCATTAGTGAATGTGGTAACGGTGGGGAATGCTATCTGCAAGTTCAGGCAATCTAAATAACTGTAAAGTATTTCACAGATCCTTTGATGTAAACGCGAGCGAGCTTTGCACAGCTTTAAGGAACCATTTTCATGTAGCCTAATTTCTTTTTAAACAGTCTGACTTCTCAGAAGATCAAATCCTCGGTGAGTCTTGCTTTTGTGTTGTGGCATGTCCATCGTATTTCTCCTGTTTGGTGTTCTTTCACTCGTGCTTTTTCCAGATGACACTTTGCCCTGTACCTCCACTATCATCCTGCTCTAAGTCCTCCGTCCGCCACAGCAGCAGTAGCAGTCGTGGCCTTAGACCTAAGTTTTCCTTCTGTTTCTCCTTTTTTATATTTT
Organism: Haplochromis burtoni; assembly: GCF_018398535.1. Lineage (NCBI taxonomy): Eukaryota > Metazoa > Chordata > Actinopteri > Cichliformes > Cichlidae > Haplochromis > Haplochromis burtoni. The sequence goes on from NW_024582370.1 coordinate 2,584,916, forward strand.
CGTACTGTTTCATCACTTTTTTTCCCACTTGCAACTGCTTGTCCTTTTCCAGATTGAATTTAACCTGGATCAGATTCATGGTAAGTCATTGTAAAGGGAACGCCTTACACTAAACTGATGGCCATCTCGGAGTGTTTTAGGGTGTGATCTGCATGTCGGTTGTGGAGCCAAGTCTGTCGTAAATGTGTACGATAGCCGCTTTGCACTGGTGTTTGGTACGTCAAAGTCAGCCATAGTTGCACATAATGTTGTACTACTCACCGGCCTTGATGTGTGTTGCAGTTTTATTTTGGTTTATTTTATTTTGAAAGAAGTTTTGAAAAGCCAATCATGGCCAGAGTCCATATTTGCTCTCACAAGTCTTGTTCTGTTAGAGCGCAGGCTTTCCCGCTTTTGTCAGTGTACCATAAACTTTGCCTGCTATCTTCCAAATAGCTCATCTCCACTCTGCCCATTTTTGGTGCTGGATAAAGTGGTGGATGGGTTTTGTCTTAGGGCTGGTTTGTTTAATCATAGCTGACATAATAGGCCAGAGCTGCTCTCACTCTCCTCCTCCTTCTCTCCACTCCTCTAATAACCAAATATGGTGCTGGGAAAAGTGCTCGCAGGCGAGAAAGGAAGAGAGACATTCCTCAGAACGGGGGAAAAAAACTCCACAACAGTGCCTACGCCTTTTTTTTGTTTGTTTGTTTTGGGGGGGGGACTTTTTTTTCCTATAACATTAGAAACTGCCTGCTGTTGTGTAATCATGCTCCGTGTCTCCCTGATTGCTGGAGCTTAGGCAAGCATTTATTTCACTGTTTGACACTAGAATGGCTGATTTTAGATCATTGACAGTTGACAAAGCTGACTCCACTTGAGCAGCAACAGAGATGCTCAATACTTTTTAATGTAAAGGCTTAAGAAGGTTTAGATGCCTCAGAGGTTTATTAACTATTCATTAGTAGTATACAATATTAATATGTGGAGTTGCCAAACAGTGATGGTGTTAAATGAAGCTCCTCCGATCATTGGCAAGAAAATGCTACCTCCAAGACTATTGTGCTTGGCCTTTTGTGTCTGATCAAAGCTAAAAGGGTGTCCAAAAATTATTAGCGGTTGTTAGAGGTGATGCTAGATCAGCATGAAGCTTAACTGAAACTGTTATTCGATTAACATTTTTGCAGCGGTTGGCTGAATTGAGTTTTTGTTGCATTTGTTTTCTAGTAAAATTACTAAGCACGTCACTGCCTGTTAGAGAGATTTGCCTGCTTTTGATGCCTTGTATTAATACAGGTTTGAGTCTTTTTAACCTTTGTTTACGAATGAACACAACTTGTGAAATAGTTTAGGTGGGAAATGCACAAACCCTTAACATGCAGGCATTAACTGCAGTAAATCGACTGTAACTGTAGTAAAGAGTTTTTGAGGAAGTGATGGTTGCAGTATCATCAGATGGTGTGCAGATAGTGTTTTGTTTTTTTGTTGTTTGTTTGTTTGTTTTTTTAACTCTGCACCACACTTTACCAAAGATTCATTTGTGTAAAGTGTAAGTTTTCGCAATATGATCAGCTATCTTAGCGAGACTGGCTAACATTTTCATGCGTTGAGTGTCATACAAAAGCTGGGCAGGTTTGTCAGTTCGGTACTTTGCATCCTGTCTGTTTTGCCAGATAACTTGTAAGTTTATAATTTAGTCTTAATCAGGATCTTTCTTTAGTCTGCTTGTTCTCTTGTTCTTTTCCAATCCATTGCTTTTCCGCTTTCATTTCCAGTTCATTTCCTATCTCTTTATCATTTCTGCTCATACTCATGAACATCTCGTCTTAAATAATTCATGTTCATACTTTAATTTATCACGTGTCTGTGTGTCCTGCAGAGTTTAAGGAGGCATTCCTGCTGTTCGACAGGACAGGAGATGGGAAGATCAGCTACAGCCAGTGTGGAGATGTCATGCGGGCCCTGGGGCAAAATCCGGTTAACGCCGAGGTGCTCAAAGTCCTGGGCAACCCCAAGTCTGAGGGTGAGGGAACAAGATTGAACGTACTGGGTGTTACATACAGCAGTGACAAAAGGGAATCTTCTCTGACACAGGCCTGCCTTATTTATTTTTACTTTTCTGCAGAGATGAACACCAAAATGCTCGACTTCGAGCAGTTCCTGCCCATGTTCCAGGCCATTGCTAAGAATAAAGATCAGGGGACGATGGAGGATTTCGTGGAGGGACTCCGTGTCTTTGACAAGGAGGGCAACGGCACAGTAATGGGAGCAGAACTACGTCATGTCCTCACCACGTTAGGCAAGCTATATTGTTATCATTTCTTAATAGCTATTCAAATGGAAATGTTGGACTCTGTTGGGATCACACTACTTACATTGATTTCAAGTTCCAGAAGCGTATTGTTCCTGAAATTGATATCCAAATTGATATCCAGGGAATTGCAAATGTATTTTTATCTTTCCAACATTTTAATTTGTAAGTTTTAAATTACTTCTGTTATGTTCCATTTATCAGGTGAGAAAATGACAGAGGAGGAAGTAGAGACGCTCTTGGCAGGACACGAAGATGCAAATGGGTGCATCAATTACGAAGGTGAGAGCTGATGATATAAAAGGTCAAGATGGGATGCTGGCTACAATTAAGCTAATGCAACAGGATGTCATCATCTCAACTCATCTCAAAATTCATGCATGGCATTGTGTGTAGGCTATGCTGACTTCAGTTATTGTGCATTTTCTGAAAAGTCAATTGAATGTAGCTTAAAGTTATGTATGTGTGAGTTTGGCGTCCATTTCACTGAGCCTTTTGAAAGGGGTAAAAGTAAAGTGTCACATAGACATAAATGTGCTATTAAACATATCAAGTGTTCATATGGATCTGAAGCAATGCAAACGTTCCTGTGCTTCAGCGTAAACGTAACCCTGCAAAATTCCTTCCTGTGACCCTTCAGGGGGCTCCGTATCATTCATGTTGGCGTCTTCTAATACCTGTTCTTACCTCTTCTGTTTAATGGACTTCTGTAAGAGGCTCTGTTTAAATGTCAGCGTCTGACAGTGTGTTAATGTTCTTCTTCCACAGCGTTTGTTCGTCACATCATGTCAGGCTGAGGGCCGGTACGGGCATTGTATACCATTGGATAGCACCTCCAGGCTTTCCTGCTTTTAGTTTCCAGATAATCCAGCTGCATTAGGCCATCCTAACGCTAGTCAGCTTTAGTTGCACTGTTTCTATTGGTAAATTGGGACAGTGCGCTGTTGCTAAGTAGATTTGACCCATAGATGTATGTGGGAAAGCCTGGTGGTCTTCCTCGTTTCTACTTGAGGCTCTGACCCATGTGTAGCCTCCTGCTCTTCTGTCCCTCTCTCTCCTGCAGCCCTCTGTCTTGGCCCCTGGCCTGCAGCATGGCCCTCTGCATGTGTCTATGACTCCCCCCTATATTTATGGGGATATGGTGGACACACAGGGAAGAGACTGGTCTCATTCAGGAAAAGCCCGGTGGCCATGAAGCGAAGGCATTCGAACTGACTGGTGTGGTGGTGTGGTTATGTTGCAGCTCTTCTAATCTCGTTTGCATGTCACTGGTGCTATTAAACAGGCCTTTACTATACTGGTGTCAGAGGTACTGGTCTTTTCACAGATGCAACACACATATAAGATGTACCTTTTCAGATAGTCATGTTTTACATTTTTAGATGGTATAGTCACCAGCTTTGGGAGAGTGGACCAGTCCCTTTTTCTACTAACAAGAGAATCGCAATGAGTCGCTCCTGTGCTGACTGTTTCTTTCCTCTGTATTACTGGAAACTGAATTTGTAGCTGGCCGTCTCTCAACTGGACTGTAGCTCCCTTGACCTTCTTCGCTTTTCTCTTCTTCTCAGCTAGAGGAAAGCATACAACGAGGATGGCTTCTCTAACCAGCTCTTTTTGGATCTTAGATTGCCAGTTGCTTTGGCTCAATAGGAGGTTGAGGTGATTTCACCTCTTTCTCTCATCCCCGCCTCTTCAACCCTTCTTTTGCTCTGGGCGAGCAGAATGTGGAGAGATCTGCCTCCAAATGCAGCATCTCCCACCCAGGCTCAGCAAAGCCGGATGAGGAGGGGGCATTACCTCCACATGCTGTAATTGGAGGGGGTCTCTATAAAAACTGATACCATGAAACTCACACTTCTCTTTTATTTCTCCTTTACAGAACTGGTCAGAATGGTTATGAGCGGGTGAAGACGAAGAGCAACCCACTGTTTTTCTTCTTTTTTTTTTTTTTTTCATGTACCCCCTTTTTCCATTTAGCTTCTTTCCATGAGTTATTACTCCATCTTTAATTTAAGAAGTGCCTTTACATTCCTCACAAAAGATCCAGGTTTTGCTTCCAGGCCTTTTCACCTGTGTGACCAACTTTTATTCATTTGGGTTTATATTACCTGCAGCAGCATTTCATCATGTAAGAAAACATAAATCATTATGCAATAACTTCTGATCATTATAATTTTTTTTAGATAAGACCTTTAAAATACATATACTGTCACCAACCTGCTGTGTCATTGGCTAAGACTTGCTACGGCTGAATAAAAGTGTTTCTGACTGTACGGTAAACCAGTGTATTTAAAGCCATACTAAGGCAGAAAAAAAGTTTTCTGTGTTTAGAATTCAAACAGATTTTGTTGCTGCATTTAAATAAATGTTTTCTGAGAACCCATGTGGTTGTTTTGTTTGATTTAGTATGATACAGTGAAAGATATTTTGCTGTATTGATTTTCTTTATTTGTGGGGGGGGGGTTTCTGCTGACACAAGAGGGCAGTATTACTGCTGATATCTGTCTTGCTTGAGCCTTCAGTGCAGAAAGCTGCTCTATTCTGCTCCCTTATTCACATGGGGGCACCACAGCGTATAGCTGCACACATTCGATTTTGATTTTTACACCAGATGCCCTTCCTGGTGCAATCCCCAAGGGATTTTGCATCCCAGAATCAAACCAATGATCTTTCACTTCTTAAGCAAATGTGTAAACAACTACACTTGCATTGGTTGACTGTCAGAATTTACAGTTTATACCAAAGACATGCCTTCAAAAGCCCTTTTTGCTGACTTGAGCCAAATTAGAATTATTGTACAGGAGTTTGTTTCCGGTGACACTAGTTTCTAATGTAGGATCTCATCTGTTTGCAGCAGCTGTTTAGAAGCATTAAAAGTTTTGTTTTTTATATTTCTTCTGGCCATGCTGTAAATTTTCAGAGAAATGAGGAAATGACAAAGCACAGACATGAGCAGTAGAGGGCTGTTTGGTGGCTTCCTGACCTTTTCTTCACTTTCCTCACAAGCAGCCACAACTATTTCCCCTCATTAGGCACTACAGCTATTGGAGTGTGGAGCTCGTGTGTGTGGGGTAAGGTTCAGGAGGGTGTCATAGTCCAGTGCTGAATAGGTTGTCCACTAATTACTCGGTGTGTGTGTATGTGTGTGGTCGATGGAAGTCAAGGCTATTGATTATTTTAATCCTCCTATTTGTGAGTCTGTGATCCTCGTGGCTCTGCATTCGACAGGGGAATCACTAATGGGCCTCAGCACAGCCTGTCTCAGACCTCTCCCCGTCCAATTAACTTTCAACTGGAATCTGCCAGGAGAGAGAGCCGGGGGCTGGGCCCAGGCGCGGTGCGGCTACATCCTCCTTTTTCTGCTCAGGAGCAACAGATTCACCAAATCCTTTACGTCTAGACTGTCTTCAGCTCTCTACTGTAATTAGATACTTCACTTTCAGCCAGTGATCTAAGAAAAATTCAAGATGCGTTCTCTTCAACATGGAGATGATGTCTCCTTCTTACTGGTTTAAAAAGTGATGCAGTGCCTACTCTAAAAAGCTACTGGTCCTGAATGTGGGGAAATTATTCACAGAAAGCAAGATTTGGGAATTTGTGTGCAAACTTTATTTTTACAGCACATTTGGGCCTTCTTGTGAACTTTAAAAACATTTTGTGCAATGCACCAATAATTATGCATCATCTGAAATATTGCCCACCTTTTTTAATCTTGATCATTTCATGTGTAATATCAGACTTTATTGATTATTAATAAACATAAAGGTGGTTAGTAGTTTGCACAGATTTTTGTGGTGAAATTAAAAGCTACTGATCCACTTAGATAACTTTTAAAAAAGCCCTGGAATCCCAATTACTTTAATTCTTTATGTGATTAAAAAGAGATCGCATATTCTTTTTAATATGATTTTGGTGCTTGTAGGTAAGAAAAAACACCAGGGCTGAGATTTTCAGTCTTTCAATCAATAGACAGAAAATTCCAAAACTAATCACTCGAGTAATTTCTGAGGCAAAAATGCACTAGTTCCAGCTTTTCAAATTTGAGCGTGCATTGCTGCTGGACAAAAATAAGACATGAAATGATGCGTCTTTAGGAAATTTCGATGGGTTTCAATGTTTTTTTTCTTGGGTTGAGAATATAAACAGTAATGAAAATAACCGTGAGTTTGATTTATCAAATATTTGAGGTGAATGAGTGAGGGAACTTGGTAAACATGTTTACAATAGCATTGTACCTTAATTATAAATAATGTGTCCTGATATTTCATGATAGTCTCACATAAAGAGACCAAAGGGTATAAGTGTGTGGGACTGGCATTGCTTATTTTGCATGGACTCAAATATTGTTTGCATAATAAAATTATTATCTTCCTTACAGGGACAAAAATCTAGTGTCCAAAATGTGAATAATTAAGTTTTACACTTAAAGGTTAAGGTTTGGGTTAGGTGAGGAACAGAGTGTCTGTGTGAGAGAGTGAGATTTGGAGGGAGGAAGGGAAAGAGAGAACGAAAGAGCCGAGTATGACATCCATAAAATCACTGAGCTGCAAGAAGTAAATTCAGATTTCAGCCAATATTTGCAAAGAAAACAGTTGTATATTTTCGTTAATGGTGAGCTTTGTGTCAAAAGCATAATAGATAATTGTCAAGACCAGTTTGGATTGTTTGCACAGCTGATTCTACATTTAAATGTATACATTACCTGCACGTAGTGGAGCCTTTTATAAGCTGAGGTCAATATTGTCAAATATTTGTTTGTGTCTTAGTGTCTTAACATATATTGGAAATCCACACTGAAGCAGGCTGCCGTTTCGATTTTGACTATAGGTCCACGGAGTCATGTCATCTACTCAATTCAAGTCAGTCCAGCTGGTCAATTCAAATAAAAATAAAAAGGTCGTGTGCGTGTTTATGAGTGTAGGTGCCTATATTTAGCACTGACCTTCACCATGCCAAAACAACATGCAAGAACACAGAAAGTGTAGGTATAGATATTTTTAATAGCAACTGTCAACTCAAACGTTTCAATATACTTCATAGCCCATCCCAAAATGACTCTTTTACATATGGTGATTCTTTGACAAGGTATCTCAGACATGGCAGTGTAATTCTAGTAAGGTGTGAAATGCACAACATTTAATGAAAATAAAACACTGGACTTGTCAATGTTTCACCTCCCCAGTATCTTACATGATTTATATATCCACTCACACATATTAACATGCCCACGTACTCACATACACGCACGTGCTCTCAAACACACACAATATAATGCACTTGGCAATTAAAATTTCAGTACACAAAAGTGCCATCGATGAAATGCATTGTGATATGTTTCCTTGCAATGTTCAGATGCTTTGTTTTGTCCTGCCAAGTGACATTCGGCGCCATAGTCAAAAGAGAAGAGAGGAGTCAAACATCTGTTTATTCAAATGGCCTCGCTTTAATCAGTATCGTCCCAATGCTCGCTGAATCACAACAGGGATTTAATTCATTTCAATTGGTGTAATTCACTTTGAAGCTTAGAGGAAAGTATTTTACAATGATGAGTTGCAAAATGTATGCAGGCCATTCAAACAGATTGTTGGAAAGCGGAGCAGAAATGTGTAAATAAATACTGTGCAGGTAAAGATTGCGACACGTTTGTCTCAGCTTTGTTAATTAATGGCACCCTTAACACCATCATTGCAGCACGACAGCCAGACTTAAGCTCTTTCATTTATTCTAGTTTGCACAATGTCATTTAATATATAATACATTACAATTCTTTAGATGTTTTAGAGCCACAATGTAGAATTTGAATTTGCACCTATATTGTACATATTCTGAAATTCATATTTGTATTCAAAGGGCACCAATAAAGGACTATTGGCACAGATTGACCTTATTCCATTTTTCTCTGATTTTCATTTATTCCTTTGTTGTACGCTGCAATTTCAAAATGTCTTTATGCAGATATGTATGAGTGTGTGTGTGCTTGCTTGTATTCATCTATGTGCATATTTTTGTGTGTGCACTGCATTTCTGTGTTTGTGCATCAATTTGCATATGTATATGTCTGTGTAAGTGTCAGTGTGTCTATATATATGTTGGTGTTTTGTTTTATTTATTTTTATTGTTCGCACTCTGCGGGGATTAAATTCAGTCTGGGTAGATGAGGAAGCCGGAGAAGGTGCTGTACTTATTTGTGTTTCCTCCGTGGACCTTCCCTCCGTCCAGCTGCACACACACCTCATCACCTACGTCCAAATGCAGGATCACACTGTTGGAGGCATAGTCGTAATTCTGATCAGCATCCTGAGCAATGGCGCTTGCTCTTACCTGTCACCGACAGAGGACATACACATTGACAATTAGAACACGGACAAAACTGCACAAACAACTGCCTCATAGTCAGCGAGAGCTCCTTGTAGCAAAAAGTGTCATGCATCAGTCTCCACATTCATCACATTATGCTTATTTTTAAAACTGTATTCTTTAAAAAATATTCATTTATTTTAGGTTGGGTTGTAACTCATTATTACAGCCTATACCTCAGAGTTATGGTTGTGACATAACCTCCATCAATGATGCTGCTTAAACACATGGATGGGACACTGACCTGTAACCTCAGAGGTGAACACAGCTACTATGTCTTTTATTGATCAGCTGCTCGTGGGACTTGAGGGCAAAATGCTGGGTGATGGAGAGCTGCATGGTGGTGGAGACAAGCGGACTCACTGGAGACAACGTTTTGTCTATGGGGAAAGTGGTTCAGCCGAGAAACAGCATCACTATCCACATCATCTATTGACCTGTTGCTTATGATGCTGGACCAGCTCAATATGCATGATATTGAGTGGCTATGCTTAAGCTAGACAGTTTCACATTTGCATGCTGTGCTTGAGTTTGGTATTATTGAGCAGGCAGCAGTGGATCTTTACTTGTTTGTTAACACATTTAATTGGATTTGCTGTGTGTGGACAAATACACATGCCTAGATTGAGTTACTGCTGTACAAGAAATAGGATTTGTATTAAGTGTGTTATTTAAACTTGCATATACATGTAAGGGGGGCAGATAGTAAGTATATACCTTGCAATATGAATAATCTTCAGGCAATCCAGAGTTTAATTTAAACAATATTAAAGCGGTTTCAGTGTTTAAAAATGCACAGAACATCAGCACTCCTTAAAAAAATAAAATAAAAAAGAAAGAAAGCCCTCTAAGTAGGATGTATCAATAATTCTGTTGTAGCGCCTCCAATCATCAGACACATGTCAGCCATCAGTGGCCTTATGTCTGGCTCAGTGTCCATCTACGGTGGGAGCACTCAATCTATGTCAGCAGCCAGACAAGCCACGCACATATCCATGACAGCCACAGAATATGATCTGCAACTCAACTACCATCATGTCATTCCCGTCACCGGTGCCTCTTTCTCCCCAATGAGCATGCATCAATTCGAAAACAGTCAATCGCAGAGCAACACGGCTCGAATTACTGTAACTGAAAAAATATGCTTGTTTCCCACTGCACCAATCTGTTTTTCCCTTAACTGAACATGCTGTTAACCATCTGTCCAGCCTGGAGTTGGATTGTATTGCGGGAATAATATCTGTAGGTGGTCCTAAATGAGACGATACTGCATGTTGGTGACCAGTTGTTAAGCATGGCCCTGTCCGTTCTAAACCAGATTGATTAAGGAGCTGAGAAGTCAGTCTCTGAGGGCTCGCAGCATAAAAGACACTCAGTAAAACTAACCACAGCTATTGTTAGGCTACTCCAACAGTCTTGTTTCATTACATTAGATGCCCTGATGGAATACAGGTATATTCTCCAGTCCACCAGGGAATGCTTCATATATAGTATGTAGTTTATTGGGGGATTTTTACATTAAGATAACCTTAAAAAGACTTTTATCTGAATAGCTTTTTCTCACTGTTTTAGATCTATTCATATTTCTTAGCATGTGTTATTTAAAAAAGATGCATTTCAACACTTTGTTTCTTTTCATTTAATTCCTTTCATTTAAGCAGCTAGCCTGCTCCTATAATGTTTGCATTTTCCTAAATCTGTGAAAGATTATCTCAAAAAGACCTAATAACCAACCAACTGCATGCTTCTCGTAAAGCTAACTGAGTCTTACATTCTTTAAATCATTATCTGTCCATGTTAGTGCTATCTTCTCTATATTCAAAGCAATATCAACAAAAGCAACTTTTCTCACATGTATTTTTCATCATCACCAGTTGACTCACATTTAAATGCCTAAAAAGAAAAACATTTACATCATTTAGAAAATGGATATTAGGCATTTAGCAAATAACAAATACAATTTTTGTTAAGATTTGACCCGTACTTTTTTTCTAATTTTGGAGACCCTTGTGCTAACCAGCCTGACCAATTAGTTTAATTAAACATTAGTTGTAATTTACCCTTTCTTAGACCCTCAGAAGACCATCTCTCAAACAACAAAACCAATACACTGTCATCTATAAAGGTTATATTGTTCTGCTTGACATGTGTAGTGACAGCCAATAAAACATTTGCATCACTGGCTGCTTCTGACAGTGATGCTGTTGTTGTGACTTCCTATTGATACCAGGGATATGTCATCCAGCTCATTATTTTGGCCAAACAGTGTCATGGAAAGCGATGCGGGGAGCTCTGTTCATCCCTCAGGCCATCTCATATTCTAACGACTTTTATAAAAATAAATTTAAATCTATAAATAAGAATAGCATTGATCACTCAGCAAATCTAATTTAAATAGTATATGACATTATGTGAATAGATACTTCAGCTTGTGTTTCTGTGCTTGAAGGAATAATACAACCCATCCAGTGATGCAGATACCAGACAGAGAGGCATGAGGGAGACGTGGTGGGATTAGGGCAGGAAGCCGGCAGAAGAGATGGATACGGCTGGAGGACACAAACTGATCCTTGTGAAGCAGGCAGCATACAGTGCTGATCCTGGAGTTGGAAGGGTTGTGAGCCGTGAGGCAGGGGCCCCCGGGGCTTGCCTGTGGCTGTCTCTGTCTCCGCCTAGCCCTTTCATTATAGGGCCTCCAGTAAACACGCCTGGGAGCTGAGGGCCACGGGCGAGAAAGAAGGAGGGGGGGTGTAAGGAGCAGCTGCAGTGTCATTTTCTATACAAGTGGAGCCGCAGCACAAAAGACAGGCAAGGATAGACAAAATGAAGGGAGAGTGGAGAAAAACAAGGACCAGAGAGTTGAGGAAGGGGGGCCTAGAGTAACAGACTGATCAAGCGAGGCTATTTTGTGAGACCAGGGAGATGTGGGGGTATATGAAGTCTTGTTTTTATCTGTGGTGCTTTGCTCCACTGGTAATAAAACTGACAGGATTCATTCACTGTGATATACTGACCTCTTAGAGCGGAGACAATAGAAAAGTAGCTGTTAAACTTACCTAAGGGACTCCTGCACATGGCAGGGGTGTTGGGGTGGGGGGCACGATGTTGTGGAAATAGATTATTTATTGAATAGGTTTTCCCTCTCCTCTGGGAGCCCAGGGATTACATGGCGACAAGCGACTTAAGCACCGAACCGTGCCTTAGCTTGCTGTTACCTGCCATTCTGCATTGTAGCCAGTGGTCTGTGGCACCTGTGTGCACTGTGACTTCTTTTAATTATTGTGTTTAATCAGGAGCATATAAGCAGATTTTAAACAAAAATCAGAATTCAGACAGCAAATCTTACTGTGTATCAATGGCTTTCCCTCTTCGCCTCCTTCTGTGGGAGTTAATTCAGGTACCGGTCATTACAGCAAGTGATGACATTTTAACATTACTGTGTGAGATAACTTGACCTTTAACTGAGCTATTAAAAGAGCCCGTGTAAGATGAAAATACAAGGGAGAGATAAAATGAGAGTCGAAGCGGTGTCTATTTGTCTACATTGCATATTGCAGCAAGAAAGTTTAATACATAGATATGTACAGAGTGGAGTGTTATAGAATTGTAAATGTGTAGGTGAGCAGCTCGCATATCAGTTAATGAGGGGAAAGGAGAGACATTCAGTGGTGTATTATCATCCTTCACAGCATAAAGCATGCCAACATTAGCAGGGTCTGTACTAATAGCATTTGTTACCAATCTAGAATATTAACTAGAATTTAACTCTTATATTATAGGCAGTGATTTGACGAAGGAGGGATTCAACCCATTTATAAGAGCGCTGTCAACAATGAGAAGGGCTTGTTGACAGTCTTCTGCAGAGCAAGGCTGGATGCATTGAATCGTTAAGTATCTTAATGATATAATAGATATCTAGCATATTTACCAATTTTTATTTCTTGTGTTCAGTGCAAATAATATAAAGGGCAGTTAATCAGCTGGGCAAGAAAAGTGTTAATCAAAATTTCACGTCGTACTTTAGAATTAAACTCTAAGTCGATTACAAACATGGAAGCAGCTGAAGTGTGACCTCCCTCCTTCAATCACAAATCCCTTGGCTCTGAAACGGTGTCATGCTGCAATGATTTGTGAAAGTTAGATTGAGGTGTGTGCAGGTAGGCTTTACAGGGAGGGGATTTATTGAAGGTAATAGGTATTGGATCTATAGGAATCCCATGGAAGCCTCGCCCCAGTCAGCGCATCCTCCTGAGATCATGTCACATGACACACTCGGAGACTCCATGCAGCATGCTAGTTTTAAACATTATCAGTTGAGATAAAAGTGAAGCTATACAACTCGAATGTTTCCAGAAGGCATTTATTGGCATTCTGAATTAATTAATGCACTCATCTTACAGTGTCTCTAACAAGCATTACATTTGCTCAACTAGTGCATAAACAGAGCTCGCAAGACCTGTTTTTCTCTCTCTCGCTCGCTCTCTCTTTCTCTAGTCGACCTTGATCACTTGTCAAGTCGAGACGTGTTGAGTGGGAGTCCATTGGTCATCATGCCTGATCTCATCCTGGCCTTCACCACCAGCCTCCCAGATGCATCGTCTACCAGCCCACTGTCTCCATACCTCCATTAAGTCATCTATCTTCCTCTGCTCCACCCCTGATCTTGCCATCAACTCACTTGTCTTGTTTTGCTCTCCCTTTTCAGAGTCTTTAAATGGACGTCTCAGCATGTCCCTGCCATGTCCGGTCTCTCGTGTTTCATTCATTCTTGCTGAATCTTTCTGAGATTATTCTCCTGGCCTGGCTGCCGCAACACAACATATAAGGTTATAAATGACCTTACCTGTTAGATAGGTAACAACACAAGTTGAAAGGCAAATTTGTGGCAATGGCAATTCGATCGACTAAAAAACAGAAAAAAAAGAAGAAGAAAAAAAGCAGCAGGCAGAGAAAAATATCCAATAAAGCTTCAGCACCTACGGCAATGGTAAAACAGGCTGTTTGATTCTATAGCCAGGAATGCAACCTGTCAAACACAGTGCCCTTTTAGTAAACCCTAGCCACTGACTGGCCTCAGGCACAATACCCGCCTGCCTCAGGGCTTCAATAACTCCAAACATGATCAGGCATTCTGCAGAATTTCATTTACACTCCATTTCCATCTACAGGCAGCTCTGTTTGGGTAGATCCCTGTTAGGTGAGTGCTCTATTTAACAGAACTGTTTAAAGAGGCCAGCTCACGGGTGTCAAATGGACCTGGGTGAGGTTAAATAATTGAGTTGAGTGAAAAGATAATTAATGGAGAATCAATGAACAAGCTGGGAAGGGGTTAGGAGAGGAAAGTATAGCGGGTGTTCAGGGGATCTCATCTAAGATGTATAAATTATTTAGCAGTCTAAAATGACTTGAATGACAATATGGAGCATTAGGCAGACAGCCTTAAACACATATTCACCTTTGTGGTCTCAGGCATATATAACAGTGCATCAAATATCAAACATTGGGTGATGAATTATTTTAAACAATTAATTTTGCATCTTCAAAACCAAGTTTTAATCATCCTACTTTAGCACAGCTGCAATGATAAAGTAAACTGTACGCATGAACCAGCACTAAGCCATGTTGACCGACAGTCCTTGATACACTACATGTCTAGAGAGTAAGTTCAGAGCAGAGTGCATTTGCATTCAGAGTCCTTGATGAATGAATGAATGCGTAAAAAGAAACTTGAAGAATGTTTCTTGAATTTGGAGTTCTCTGATAAAATCCCTGTGATTTATCCCACCTCTCCTCTCCCCTCCCCCCGTCAGCCCCTCTGTCTTTAATTAGTGTCTGGGGAATGAAAGAGGGGATGAGTGGACTGTCAATTTTACATTCATTATTTATTTAGCTGAGGTGTAAACTGGCTGGTCCACATTCTGACAGACATTTCTCTTGTGCTCTTTTGCACTTCTGTTTAGGCGATAATCAAGTTCTGTGTATGATACTTACTAATTAGACTGTTCCTTTCGGCAGCAGCGGCTGCATTCTGCCACTTGTCATTTAGCCACAGTACATGTGGGAATGCAAATACCTGTAGCCGCAGTTTTAGACTGTATAGCATGAATTCGCCTTAATGAGGAGAAAGATTGCCGTTTCATTCTTTGGCTGTCATGTTGCCACCTGCTAAGTGGAATGTGCTCTGAATCTGAAGAGCTCAATGTTACAGAGGTGAATATGAGTCAATGGTAAGACGGGATGGTCAGCAGTAAATAAAAAATAAATAAATCTGCTGCATGGTCATGTGTGTGCATACATACAAATACATACTTATACATTCTCTATTTCAGCGTCTTCATGCATGCGCATCCTCACACACACACGCACACACTTGTACTCACCAGTCCGTTCTTCTTCAGGTCTGCCCACATGCTCGTCCCGTCACCACCTCTCATTAGAACATGGTAGGTGAAGAAATAGATGCCAGGCAGTGGGCAGGTGAATTTGCCGGTGCTCGGCTCATAGTAGTTACCAACATTTGTCACCACATCATCAAACTTCAGTATTTCATTGCCTTCGTGTTGCTTTCGTAGCCCTGCGTAAAAGGCAATTTTGGGAGTGTAGAGTGAGGGAGAATAGCCACCAGGGCCTGGACCTTGGGGACCCTGTGGCCCTGGTTTTCCTGGCTCTCCAGGGGGTCCACGTTCTCCTGGAGGCCCAGGGATCCCTGGAGGCCCTCGAAGCCCAGACTTTATCTTCTTTCCAGAGTAATCCTGGGGGGGTGGAGACGCAGCTGTCAGCTCTTGGCCTGGCTGAGACGTGGTGTAGGGATCACATACCATCCTGCAGCTTCCAAGCATTTCATAATGGCTCCCTGCATTTCCAGCATTCCCTCCTTTGGTTGTGTGGACCAGCAAGGGAATGGCAACCAAGAGTATTAGAACCATTGCTACACCTACAGCAGCTCCAATGACGCGTTTCCTGCGGCTGAGCCGTGAAGCGGCCAGCGTCAGGAAGTCCTCTTCCCCCTTGGCTGGAATAGTGCCGGCCAGGATGAAGCCTCTCAGAGAACCAGTATGATTTGCAAAAGAGACGAGGAGGACTTGGGGGGGTGTGGGGAAACAGCGTATCACTAGAGCAACTATGAATGAGAGGACAAAATGGCAGAGAGCCACGAAGGAAACAACCAAGGGAGAAAATCCAAGAGAAAATTTAAATGTCCAGGGTTCAAAATATTATGACTATATGACTGAAATAATACAAACTTCACACGCCACAGTTTTTAGAGAAGTAAGCACAAGAATCTCGATGTCTCAGATTTGTGGTGACATGGTACAAAAAACACAATTTAATTGATTAAGTCTGCTTTGCCTTTTTCTGACTTCTCCTGGAGTCCTAGAGTTC
Source organism: Haplochromis burtoni (assembly GCF_018398535.1). Taxonomy (NCBI): domain Eukaryota; kingdom Metazoa; phylum Chordata; class Actinopteri; order Cichliformes; family Cichlidae; genus Haplochromis; species Haplochromis burtoni. Next base: position 2,600,946 of record NW_024582370.1, read on the forward strand.
TGTTCAATTTTCAGCATCAAGCAGAAACGGTAGTTGGCAGTGAGATGGTGATTGTGAAACCAGAGCTTAATTACAAGTATGCTGAAATGAGAGCTGGTGCCAAATTCATCTCACTGAAGAGGGAGTAGAGGTTTGTTTGTTTTGTTGGATGAAGAATAATCTACAGTTTGTGTTTTTAGTTTTTGTTTTTTTCACTGAAAAATCTTCTTTTAAGTCCTCCCTCCAAAGCAGAAGATTTCACTTCATGTGTATATCTCACTTAATGCCATGGCTGAAAGTTTAAAAAAAAAGTTCATCAAAGATCTCTGGCTGACACAATCATCCTATGACCTCCAACTTTTATCTGTTCACATTAAAAAGATGTTTTTCAGGAAACCAAAAGCGATTTTGTTGACTTGGGCGTGCTTTTCAAACGTTCCTCTTCTGGCTATAGCTGGATCTAAAAAGGATGGTAAAAAGAGCAGAGACACTCAGTAACTGATTTGGTCTGACTTATTACACACATGTACACAATTTAAATGAAGCACAGCATTAAAAGAAAAAAAGTAAAACAATGAAATTAAAATAAAGTGATGGAATTAAAATGTTCAGTTTAAAATAAATATAGGACTCATTTTTGTAGAAATATGCCAAACATATATACATATTTTTACAGGTGATTATTTATTCATGCAAAATATCTGCAGCGAGTCTGTGGTTAAAAGTAAATTGCTAAATAAAACTGAAAAATTATAAACTCACCATCGGCTCTTTATAATCCCTTAATTTCTGAAGGACAAAATCTGTGTGACTCAGTGTACTTCACGCGTCCCATCAAATGACTAAAGGACTTTGGACCGCTACCGTGCCAAATGGAGAGCTGGAGAGCCGACGGGCGCGCAGGAAATGCCAAGAAAGTGAGTTTCTCGATCAGAGCGTAATCCCCTCCTTTCTTTCCAGGTAGAAAAAAAGTCTAAACGATATAAACTTCGGAGGAATTTAAACCTTGCAAATATTTGCTTGAACACTTTTTTTTTACGCAATTCCAAATGAAAGCGCACGCCGGTCTGACGCTCTTATCCAGAGGGTCTGTCCACTGTATCGCCTTTCGCAGCGCTTGGTCCATGGGCAGTCCTAGTCTACACCTGTTAGATTTCTCTCTCTCTCTCTCTCTCTCCCCCC
>NW_024582370.1:2602126-2680358 GCF_018398535.1 Haplochromis burtoni
CTCTCTCTCTCTCTCTCGCGCTATCCCCGTTTTGTTCTCTCTTTTTTCTTTTTTGGTTTGTTTGTTTTTTTGCTAAAACGGATGTTTTTTGTTAAATTCTTTTTTATACACACTCACAATAGCAAATATTATTATTTCATTATTATGGCTGTTGTATTATGTTGCTGTTGTTCATATTGTCATTATGCTGCATTTATTTACCTTCAAACTGACACAAATGTGGACTCAATCACACATATTGTTCCATCTGTATCTCGCTAGCCCGACATTCACCTGTTGTTAGAGGCAAACTCTTTGCAAGCAAAATGTTTGATAGAGTGTTGCAAAAGGAAGGCAGATGTTTTCATCTTCTGTGTGCCAGGCAAGGGAGGACAGAGCATGGTGACTAAGTAAAAGCTGCCTCGGCATGATGTGTGAGGAATGGAGAGGAGACACTAAATGTTCCCCAGACCATTGTCTGTGTGTGTGACTCGCATCCCACTGCTATAAAGCCTCATTAGTGAGACACCCTGCCCCAGACATTGTGCTGCTCTTTTTCTTTTACCTAAAAACTCACACACAGGCACATATAATACCTCCACTTCAGTGTTTATACACATGCATCCTAGTGGATGTACGGACAAAGAGATTTTACACCATTAATTCTGGAAAGGCAAGTTTTGCATCCTTGTATCAGCATTCCCTACAGTTTTAGTTACCACGGCATCACTTTCACTGGTGGTCACATTTCATTTCAGAAACATATTGGGCAGATTTTTAGTTCATATCATCATTTCCTTGGAGTCTTGGAGTCACCTGTCTGACAGGCACAATCACACATCTGCGAGTTTAAAGTTTAATGGCCGAAGCAGTGGCAGCAAGGGGAATAGGTCTGCATTCAGTATTGATGATTCCCTTTTCATCAACCCCCACCTCCCTCGACCTCCATCTCCTCAAATACGATGACCACTATCTGGTAATGTAGGGATCATCACCTTATCCCACCGGACATGGAGAGATAAATAATCACCAAGTTTTAAGGTGGCTTTCTAAGGATGGTTTGGACTTAGTGGGAAATTGGTAAAGTGTCGGAAAGGTTTGGGGAGCGATATCAGGCAATATTTCTGTTGGGAGATGTTGGTGCAGCTGGGCAGCACCGGGACGAGTTAAATGCTGTGTCAGTCCCAGTTTGCAGGTCAGTCAGTCTGTCCCACTAGAACAGTGCTCAGAGCTCCTAAGCAGCATGGGGAAGATAATCATTGCCAACAGTCAGAGGCAATATGCTCAGGATTGGATTTTTAAAGCCTGTTAAAATATTACTGAGGTGATTAATATTGAAATATGTGCATGTCTTTCAGCTGTCTGTTCCCTCTCTCCCTATTCTCCTCTTGATTCATTCCTCTGACTATTCGCGCTCACCTAAAATTTCAATATTATGCATTATGTTGATGAGGTGTGTCTTCTTTTTATTCAGTGCAATTGCTTTATCATGTTACCTGTTCTGATTTCACTGTGACTCACACAGAATTGACTGACACCAGCAGCAAAAGGGCCATAGGAGAATAAGTGCTGGGCTTTTTGAGTTATTAGTTTGTTTAATAATTAATTTCATATATTATGATACACCAAGAATAAATCTCTGTCTTTTGTGCACACGCCTGCATAATCCGAGCACCAGTTTTTCTCTCGACTCCTCTGTGTAAATAAGTAAGAGCGAGGCAGAAACGTATTTATGGCCACATTACTCACGTTATGTTTCTCTTCCGCCGTTGCTCTTTTGTCGGCATAGTTTCTTAAAGACATACTAATTCTTCAGTGCAGCGATCCATAGCAATCATCAAATAGTTTCACATTTACAAAAATGCTCGCAGACTAGGAATCAACCAGGAATAGATACGTTGCATACGACACGCGATACGTTTTGTGCAAACATCTCATACTGAGCATCAGTTCTTTCATGGATGATGGCATAATGTCCCCAAGAGGTGCGTAGCTGTAGGAGGACTATTACTCCCTGGGGAACCACCATGCACATCTTCCATAGTTAACACTGACAGCTATTCAGCTATCAAGGTCCTGTTCTTTGCTATGTAGAATGTACTCTAGTGGATCACTTTAGAGGTCATTAGGGGCATAAAGGTGGTCCGGGACAAGTGTTAAATTGTACAGATGAAAAAAAAAATGTATAGAGAGAGAAGTCTTGTCTTTAAATCAAAAGCAACATAGATCAGTAATATAAAAGGGACGCTTTAATTTAGTCTGTCTGTTGAAAATGTGGTTCCAGTTGGATGTATGTTGGAGTAAAAGAAAAGCGCAATGCAAAAAACATGGAACAAAATGCATTTGAAAATATATGATGTGTGTTTATTTTTTGGCTAACTATCTGGAAAGCGTTATTTACTTTATTTCTTACCTGGGAGTGTGTGTTGTACTGTATTGAAAGGGTAGGCTTATAAGCTTAGCGTGGATGAGTGTGGATGTGCCTACATCCTGGTGCTCTGCTGTTTCATTAGGCTCTGATTATGGGGCCTGATGCAGAGTGACAGTGTGCAGATTGAGTTGCACAGCCACTCTAATTCTCTCTATTAATAACAACCCTCCACACTGCCGTCCTGAACCACATTTATTAATCACAATTTGTCATCTGTCCGATGCTCCACCCTCTCCTTCTCCCTTCCGAATACCCTCCCTCTCTTTATTTGTGTTCTCCTCCAGCCTCCCTCCCAACAGGGCCAGTTATCCCTTGCACCGCTCCACCTCCGCCTCCTCCCACCCTCTACACCAGCTCCATTCGCCATCAACTCAGAGACATGGTCCAGCATACAGAGGGATGTTCTCACTCTCTCCACTCACACACACTCTCCCACTCACTTTAATTGCACTCTGGATTGAGTGTGATTAATCAAAAGCTCTCCAGTTTTAATTGGCCAAATAAAAGTTAACAACTTGGATTGTGTGGACTGTTTTAGTAACAATTTACTGAAGATTATAATAAATTGCAATAAAACAAACCTCAATTTGCAATTAGTGAGCAGTTATGATGCACGTTGCTGGACTTGCAACACATCCAAACCGTGTACAGTGTAATGCATCATTATATGGACGTTCAACCATTCGGTGAGATAGCGTGCAATGGCCTTTTGGAAAACATTGATTCTTTCTAGCATTAATCCCAGCCATCTGAAATTTCTATTTACACAAATGCTGGCATTTAATCAATATGTATGCTGGAGATATGCACAAAGTATTATTGCATTATAGGTGCGAAAATATCCTCATAACTAAAAATCACATTTCTGCTCATGTCTCATTCAAATGGCCCTTGACCCCACAAAGAAAGATGATTTATGAGTCAGCCGGTCCCCTAGGTCTTGCTCTGCCATTCCAATTTTCAGGGTAAGGTTACGCTCATTATATTGACACTTTTAGGTTATTCATTTACACTGAAGTCCAATTTTACCACATATTAGAACTTTTCTCCTAGTTTGTATCTCCAAGAGTTACAGACGTGTGAAATCGGTCTGATTGTTCACTGCAGCAGATTTAAAAAGCAGTGCCTCCACTGCTGTGCAGCACTGTTCTTCTAATTACACCGCAACCAAACCAGCCCTCCGCTGCTCAGCGCTACACCCTCCAGAACCAAGGTCCCTCTACTGTTTTCTTTGAGCAGAACCGGTGTTTGGGGGAAACAGAGGCGATTTTCATGTGCAAATGTCAGTCAGTCAGCTCCCAGCAATCACAGCCCCGTCTTCTCCAGAGATCGGGGCTTGAGACACAGCCTGAATAATTTAACAGCTCTGTGCCAGCGTGCTTTAGGGTCGCAACCTTCTAAAGTGATGACAGAAAGACGTTGGCTGACTTCCCCTCCCATTCACTCCCATTACCACTTATTTACCGTTCATGATTCCAGGCAGACAAAGCAAAAGGGCCACACTGGGGAAGAAAAATCATTGGCGCTGTATAAACTGTGTCATAAAGCGGAGCGCAACCAAACAATGACATTTTCAGAGCATCCCCAAGTCGGAGGCGATCCCCTCCTGTGCTACACTGTGAAATAAACACACGCCACACACATGATCACCCAAGCCAGCAGTCGCAGACAAAAGAGATGATGGACACACACAAAGAGAAAAGGTCGTGAAGTGACACACAGCAGGGACAGATGTCAGAGCAAAAACCTTACCGGTGTATAGGTGTGGATTAAGATTCAGATGGTCAAAGAAAACACACACACACAAAAACACACACAAATCTTTTATTTCAGGAGAGGAGAGATTACAGTGATTTTCAAAGTATGACAGAAGAAAGAACAGAGGAATAGAGGACATGTTGAAAGAAATTGATCCGTCCATCTGTACGGACACATTCTACATTTCTATCATTCAGAGGGAGACAGACAGCACTCGGCCTGACAAGGGTGGTCATCACTCGACTGCAGCAGAACTGTGACAGCACTGTGACGAGGATGAATAGACTGTCCAGTCACTCAAAATACCTGCTGTCAGGGAAATTATATATTTACCCACTCCATTTATTTCTTTCATTTATACCCTTTACAACCTTTATTTAATTATCTTTTCAGCCATAAAAACTTAATAGCTTTGTGTGGACTGTATGCAACATTTCCTTCCATAAGCACGTCTTTGTTGTTGTCCACTGACAAACTGTGCATTGGTCCACTGTGTTTATAACAGTACACATTTGGAAATGCAAGACATCATCAACTCTTAATGCTTTCACGGGAAGATATCATTGGTGTGAAAGGAAGCAGCAGTGGAATGTGATACAGTGGGACGTTCCCATGGAGATGTCAACTGTGATAGCCTATTAGTCCAGTTGCTGAGATGCAGGACTGCTGGGAGGCATGAACAACATTTCCTGCTTTTTCATAAACCCCTCCCCACCCCCAAATCTGTTGTCTTGCCCTGTTGAAATGCAGCCAGTCAAGTTAAACGTTCTGCATTTACAGGCAGCTTAAAATGTCTGTGTGGCCATGTGGTTTGACCTCATGTCATGGGAATGCTTTACAAGGGCAGGCACAGGGGAAGGGAGGACAGGAGAGAGCCCTCTGAATTATTGAGAGTGATTATTTGGTGACTTATGGCTGGTGGCTGTCAGGTACGGTATGACAAACTGTGCCAAGCAAGAATTACACTTTCTCATTTCTACAGTGTCTATTTATCTGCCTTTCTCTCCCTGACCACCCTTCCGCTATTGAACACTTATCCTACTAGCTTGTCTGTCCTTGTACTTGTGAGTTTTCAGACCAACTTTAAGGGCATGTCCTCAAAAGTCCTGAAGCAAGGCGGCATGACAACTGCAAGGTTTTCTCAGGCATGGGCATGTTTTTTACGCATAGCAGCATGGCTGCAGATGGCAATTTCCATTAGTATGGTGGGTTAGTTGGTGCACTAGTTTAGGCTGAAATATCTCAGCCATGACATGATATATATAAATATCTCTTTCCCTCAAATTTCCATGTAGTGTGTTATCAACTGGTGTTTGATTTTGTTTTGATGGATCAGTTACTTGTCAAAAACAAAAGCTTGTTTGTGAAATTGGTGTCCCTGACTCAGGACTCACACCCGCTATCGTACCTGTAGATTTTTTTAATCTATTATTAAGTTACAGTTTAGGAAATCTAACTGATGATCATATGTCCTTTTGCTTCCACTCATACAGCTCAGGGTTGCAGTGGGGCTGGAGCCTTTCTGAGTGGTCACGGTTAGAGAGGCAGGGTACAGCCTGGACAGGTCACCAGTCTGTTGCACAGTTAACACATAGAAACAGTTAGATAGTCAAATGTATGCCTACAGTTTAGAAGCACAGATTAAGCTAACATGCATGACTTGAAACTGTGGAAGGAAACCGGAGAAACTCGGAGAAAACGTGCACACACGTTTGTTGTGAGGCCACAGTGCTAACCACCACACCAACTGATCATCACATAAGATCAAAAAGATCAAAATTCTTGTGGATTTTCAGAATTACAATTGAAGTAATACTCTAGACCATATTGTTTAATTTCACAGTTAAGAAACTGTGCATTAGAGAAGCTTTTAAATGTAGTTTTCAATACACAATGATGGGTATGAAAGACCATAAGACACAAGTTATTCTCTCTTCGAAGGCAGAGAATGGAGTTCGATGGCAAAATAAGACCAGGGGAAGGACAGCTCAAAGGCTGGTAGGGACTTTTGCATATAGCCTGCCCGCTAGAGCTCACCCAGTAGTGAGGAATTTAATTAGACTCCAAAAAAATCAAAACAAATATGACAGCCTTTAAAAAAGAAAAAAAAATGGCAAAAGATGGGGGTAACAACGATTAGGCAGCCAAATCAATCTGAACAAGCACTGGGAGCTGCAAGAAGTCTTTTTGATGGAACAAGAGGAGGCACAAAGGAAACGATCAGAGCTTCAACATGGAGCTGGTCTGACGCAGTGCAAGCTGTGTGTGGGGTCCACTTAGTGAATAGACAAACTCATGGATGATGAGTGGACACAGTGTAGGGACAATCTTGACTTTGGCTGAACCCATTAAGGCTGAGAACTTCTCTCTCAGTGAATAATAAAGTTTGGAGTTCTTCAAGACCTTTCATGGCGTTCGCTATATTTGTGCTTCTCCTTGAGTGGTTTTGTTTTTCTTTTTATTGTGAACATACCAGGAGACCCATTTTCCCATTTCTAATTGACATTCCCAGTTGCATAATGTTTCTAACTGACTGATCAGGTATCAGAGATGGAGTTCTTTGTGTAAATGCAGTCTGAATTATTCATACAGGGCTGTCAGAAAAAGTGAGAGCGAGCGAGAGAGAAGGGGCATTTTAGAAATCAGCTCGATAGGCCCCTGACCATGAATAATTGATCTGAACTGATTAAAGTTTGCAGTGATTACCCCTCACCTCCCCAACAGATAAAACGCCACATCTGTGTTTGCTGTCTCTTTACTAATTCTCCTCTTTCTTTCGCTCCTCTCGCTCAAACATGTTTCAATTAGCCACACGTGGTCCTGCTCTGTGAGCTGGAATGCACCAGTATTCTTTACTACTTGTGTCTTCACAATTTTCTCCGGATTTCCAAACAATATGCTGAGTTGCCTCTTCTTGTGTTTCTATAAAGAAAGCAATGTGTTACGTGTCCATGAAAAAAAAAATGCAATCATCTCACTGCAGTCTCAAATATTAGACCTTGATTAGTCACTGAAGTGCTGAAAAACACATATTTTTTCCTGCTCCCCCCTCAGGCAGTGAATCCTCAAATAGCAATAGACTCTGTCTCAAATACAAGTGTAATTGCAATAGGCATAACCGTCTGATGCGGTCTAACACTTACTTACTTAAGATACTGTGCTCCCAGCAGAGCTACCCTCATCAGCTTCACTGCACATCATGCACAAACACACAAAGCACACTCATTGTGCATCTGGGTCGCTTCTCACTTTCCTCAACCTTCAAGGTCCAACTAAGCATGGCACTTTGATCCGTGTTCCAGAGCCAAAGAAAGAAATGCGTGACAGAGAGCGATTCGAAGGAGGAGAGAAGCGGGAAACAGGAGGGAGTGCAGAAGAGTGACAGCTAATGACAGTAGCTACAAGCTGTGACCTTTAGCGCAATCACACAAGCATGACGCACCAGGCTCAAGGTGACAGAGGATCTGGCTACTTTGGAGGGGGATATTAAGAACAACAAAGCTTTGTGTGTTTGTGGTTAAGCAGTCATGGTCCAGCAGTGGCAATGGAGATTATAGCTACACAGGTGATCGATAGCCATGTTATTTTTGTCAGAGGACCCTGGCTAACTGTGTGTAAATGCACTTAAAGGCAAAATAAACATACAATACAAGTAAAGTCCGACAGTGCACATACGCTCCTTCGCATTACTCAAAATACACACTCTGAAACATACACACTTTGTTTGCCACTAATTTGCTTGGTAATTACTGAAAGGTAAAGAAAAGAGAAGGTTCTGCCTTCAGTTTCCCTCAAATCCCCCCAGGATCATTTAAGTCTGTCTTTTTTTCATGTAAACCTGGATTAACGTTTTCAAGATACCCCAAAAATATCACTGCATGCAAAGAGACAAAAAGTTCAGATTTGCATAACATAAGAAACCAGTCCACTTGTCAGAGGGTGTGACCACTTGTCAACCCTCTTTTAAATATTCTGTAGACATGTGTAGTGCTGTGAAAAACTATTTGCATAAAACTAACACAGCATTTCATAAAATGAGGATCATACCAGCAGTCAGACATGGAGGTGGCAGTGTGGTGGTCTGGGACTGCTTTGCAACTTTTTTCCCTGAACAAATGAAATCATCATTTTTGTATTTTACTCTAACGTCTGATGATAAAATGTGTTTGACAATCTGAAACATTTAAGTGTGACAAATGTGCAAAAAACTAAGAAATCAGAAAACAGCTAAAAAAAATGTTCACCCCACTGTGTTTGCATTTGTGTAGTCTACAGTCATGCTAGCAGCACTTTGAAGCAAACAGCACCTACACACTAAGATAAGATAAGATAAGATAAGATAAGATAGAACTTTATTAATCCCTCAGGTGGGTTCAATTTTATGCTTTTATTGCAAGCCACATCATGTCATCACATCATTTACTTAATATATGTACAATACCTACTCAAAATTAGGATACAACACATGTCTGCAACTTCTCTGCCTTTTCTTTTTTTCCTGCTCAAATACAAACATTGCATCAACATTTTTATGATTGTGGAAACACTCATTTTTAGCTTCATCTGTTCCATCTGGATTTGTTTCTAATCTTTTCAAAGGAGCCAGTACGTCATTTCATGCTAAGCTGTTCATACATTATTAGCATTCTAAAATGCTCATGATGACAGAGTTCATGATGACTGCAAAGCAGATCTGATTATGTTCACCATTTTAGCTTAGCATGCTATCCTACTAACATTGGTTACCTGCAGAAGTGCCAACAGTTGAAGCAGGATGTTGGCTGCTTGGTCATAAACCAAAGAACTGACAGGTAGCAGTAATAGTATTGCACTAACTTGGTGTTAGATGAAGAGTAAAGGGGATGACCACAAATGGCACAAACTCACATGCAAGCAGTGCTCCTGTATTCCCTGAAATCAATGAGAGCTTATATTAACAGGCACAGGTTATATCTAAGTGAACATCTCGAATAAATATTAAGCATTTTCATTGCAGCCTTCTTCATGAAGAGATCTTAATTATGTTGCTTGTCCGCCACACCTTCCCTGCTTCATCTGTGCACTCTGGTTCAGTCAGAGAATAGAAAACCTGCACAGTTGACCCCATTGATCTACAGGTTTTCTGCGGGGGGGAGGGGAGGAAAATGGGGTGTACAGATAGGATGTGTCCAGTTCAGGTCCCTGGTGGAGGTTTTCAAGTGGCTGGGTGCTCTGTCTGTCCTGTCAGCCCTGAGCAAACACCCCATCCTAAAAGGGAAGGAGGGAAAAAAGCTCCCAGATAGCATCACACACGGCTGGCCAGGGCCTCACTAGTAGTCCACTTGTCTGCTCTCCCCTCCGCCGAGCCTTCGCAAGAGATGGGAGGAATACTAAGAGAGCAGGCATAGATTTTCTGCTGGAGTGGGGGCGGGGGGGTGGAGTTGTGGAGAATGAGAGGAAGGCTGCTGGTGGGTGGTGGGCTTGACTGCCCACATCAAACTCCCCTCCTTTTCTCTCACCCCTCTCCCTTTCTCCTCCTCTCCTTCTCATCTGCCTGACTCTGGAGGGACCCTGTGTTTGTCAGCCAGGCAGTGGAGCGTCTCCCTCTAACCCCACCTCCTCCTGGTTCTCTGTCTTTTCCCTTTTCTTTCGCAGTTTCGCTCTCACTCTATAAACCTCCACCTCTCGCTTACCCCGTTTCCCTTGTCTTTTCACCATCCCTGTTTTCTGTTTTCCTCACGTCTGGTAAACAGCCTCTCTACTCCTCCATTAAAAGAAGGCCTGCGATGAAGTCTATAAAGACCAGAAAGGGAATGAGATATGGCAGAGGCTGTTAAATAGGGTGGGCTAACTCGGTTTCACCTAAGGGAGTTAAAGAAAAACACTGAAAACAATCACTTTATGCTTAATATTAAGGAATCCCATTAAGGAAATTTTGGATGTAGAGCCCTTTACTGCCCTGACTGCAAATTAAGTCGCACTCAATCAATTCTGCACATGAGAATCTATTTTTCAGGTTTCATCTGTAAGTGTACTAGTGCACATGTGAAAAGAAATGGTAGAAATCCTTTAGTGCTTGCTTGATAAACAGAATTTTTTTAAGCATATTAAGTTCATTTTACTATTTCATTAAAAATTTTAGCTCATTTTGAATTTGACGGCAGTAACGTATCTCAAAAAGGTTGGGACAGGGTCGTGTTTGCCACTGTGTAGCATCCCCTTTTCTTTTAACAACAGCCCATAAACATCTGGGAGCTGATGAGAGCAGCTGCTGGATTTTGACAGGGTACCTTTGCCCCATTCCTGCCTGATTAGGATTCTAGCTGCTCGACAGTGCGGGTCTTCTTTGTCATATCATTCTTAAAATGGTATGTTTTCTCAGTTTAAACATTTGATATGTTTTCTATGGGTTTGTGAAATTTGTGAATCCTTGCATTCTGTTTTTAATTATATTGTTCAGAAATCTCCACATTTTCAGATCAGCATTTGTAACTTAACTGCAGACATTTCAGGTTGAGACTCCAGGCGTCTATTTGGCTTTTAAAAGCTAGATCGAGCTCCAAACCTACAAATTAAAGAAAACTATGTGCTCAACAATGTGCAGACACTTAACATAAATAGCTTTAAATGTAACTTACTCAGCTCATGTCTCATTTTTCCTTACTGTCACCTTCCTCCATCTTACCTTATTCCTTTACTCCTCTCTCTCTGCTCCTGCTGCCGTCTCTGGACGAGTCATCCAGAGCTTGCTCCATGTGTGTTGAGATTAGTGGTAGAGTGTGGGGCTCTATTGATTTCTGAAGCTGTGAGATGACAAGTTTGATTCTATATCACAGGGTTTACGTCTGATTTGTTCCGGGCAGAAAGCACCAAACAAGTATAGTTAAGTGTTACTCAACCGTACCGCCTGTGAAGACATTTTTACTTTATATCGTTTATGTCTCGAGAATAGTTTTGTTTGTGTATGTGAAAGTGTCAGTGGCAGTCCGTCGTGGCGCACCACTGAGCTGCCAGGTCAGATTGCAACAAATGCCGAAACAAAGGAAGATGACTCACGGTGACATTTGGCGAAGGAGGCCCCCTGTGGATGAAATCTATCATGCCTCCAGATGTGGCCTGCAGCTGGGGTAGGTAGATCACAGACTGACACAAGGAGATGGAGTAAGGGTGTGGCAATGTCTGTATCACCTCATTAGGGAAAACTTATCACACAGAAACCTCTGTCCCTACCGTTTGGAAGGAATGAAGTCTCCTTCCAAAGGAGCTGACAAAGCTCTCCGATCATGGAATCGCTTTGTCGGGGAAAAAAGGCTCTTGGTGACTTTTGGCTGTTTACTTTCCTCCTTCTGTTTTGAGCTTCCTCTGAAAGAAGATCCACATCGATATCTATATCTGTGCTTTTTGCTGACTGACGTGTGTGTTGTGTTTTGCTCGCTGACTTGATCGGCCAGGTGCCTAACATTTTTTATCTGTAAGGATTCTATGCATCGCTGGCTCTATAAATCAGTCTGGGGGGCCTTGTCACTTAAAGTAGACGTTAATAGCTGACAGTTTATTGACCGGCCTGCCTGTATTTGTTAAACCAGCAGGCTGTTTTTCCAAGACTACAACCTAAATTGCATCCTTATATACCAACAACAAACTTCCTTCCTCCCCCGCAGCTATTTATCTACCTTTCAATCCATGTCACCTTTCATTTCTTGCTATTGTTTTCAGCTGTCTGCTTGCCTGACCCCTGGTCTCCCTTGAAAGATGCGTGTGGCGTTCTGGCAGCTTGCTGTTTTATTTATCTTTTTTGACCAATTCTGCAATTGGCCTATGACGCTTTCTTTGAAGTTTCCCTGCATCTCTGCAACATCTTGTGCAACATCAAAGACAACACATTACACGGGGGCAGAGTTCAACCGAGAGCCACTGCAATTCAAGCATCATCGGCATGTTTCTCTTTTCTCCTTCTGCAGGGGTGCAGCACTGCTGAAGGAGAGGAATAGCGAGTGGTGGGCGGGTGAGTGTGGGGACAGCTTCCCTTCCTCCGTTTGTGTCCATCATGTGTCATGGCCGCTCTTGGCTTTCATGTTCTGTCTGGCTGAGTTTCCTGCTCCAGCAGTCTCTGTTTCCTTGCTGAAAATCGGTGTCCCTCAGAGGCAGGAGACACTCCCTCCTCTGCATCCATTTCAGCTCAGCTCAGCGTAGCCGGGCTCGGCTCTCACCTTGCTGACACCAGCTCCTCAGCAGACACCTTTCCCCCTGCATGGGCTCAGCTGGCTGACAGGCAGCTGTCCGTACAGATAAAGCAGAGCAGGACACACACTGTACTCTGAGTCACCATCACTGCTTACTGCTGTAACACCTTTGCTATTGACACCTCTTTTGGTTACAACATTTCTCTAGCAAGCATCTCACGCTACCTCCAAAAAAGCAACATCACTGAAACTGATCATTTTTATCTTCTATCTCTGACTGAAGATCACACAGAGCTTTTTTTATTAAAAAAAAAAAACATCCTGTAATTTAATAATTCTTTGATATTTTTTTTTTCCTGTAACTTCAACAGGATCAAACTAAACACAAAAAATGACAAGTATATTTCACATGTGGTCAATATTTAGACCTAATGCAGGGGACTTTGAGTGAAACACCTAAGAAGTAGTCTTTGTTTGATTACCATGGGAAAGAAAAATTCAATTCCAGGGGCCCAAAACAAGCCAGTGGCTGATGAAGACAAATGTGCAAACACATGTTGGCAGAATTGCTTTTTGGTTGACTGTGATCGGCTACGCTCAGGAGGGCGGAACCAGGAGTTGTGATTTATAGTTTTGCGCTGTCCCTGGATCACCACTGTCTGCTACCTCCCACTACTGTAATTACCACGTGTGTCCATTAGAATAGTCCTACTGCCCACAATGCATCACCTCAGCGGAGAGGAGAGATATCGCTTCAGAGATAGTCTTGTTATTCAAACAGTGTTCTCTCCAAAAGCATGATACAGAGGAGGGCAAAAAGACACTGCAGATGATGTGATAAAGGTCAAAAAGAAACATACTGAAAGGTTGAGGGGTGTATTGAAAATGCTAGATTAAGGACAAAAACCTGTAGATCCTATAGGTGAGTCATATAAGGTAGGTATTTATCTACAGTGCTGCTGCAGCTGTTTAGCTAATAATTAATTGGTTTTATGTAGCTCTATCTTTGAATTTCACAATATATTTTCTCTTGTTTTATTTTATATGCCCTACTATATCGTATCCACATTGCTCCACATCCAAGTCTGCTTTGACTAACATCTGCTGGTCGAGTTTGCTTTGCCTTGGGCCTTATAGCATCTCCTAGTGGGCAAAGTGCCTGATGCTTTCAGGTCCCTGGAAAATGAACGCTTTGAATAATGTGATTCAGTCAATACTTTCAGGTACCTTGACAAGTAAGAGAACTTGACACCCTCTGATGTTGTTTATGAGTTGCATTTCTCTGCAGTGTTTCCATTATGGATCATTTCCCTTTGCTGTTTTATAGTCAGGCTGCGTTCGCAGTTCACTGGCTAAAGACTTTGTCAAAATATTTGTATCTGCCCGCATCAATTACAGTGCTTTTTTTTTTTAGTTGAGTGGTAATAAACCACTTTACATAAACAACTAGATTCATTTTTCTTTCCTAAATGAATTTTTTTTTTTTACCAAGTCTACCCAAAGAAGAACTGAATCTTTTCCTTTCTTTTTCTTAAAAAGTCTGAACTGATAATGAGACCTGGCACTAGGCTCTGGTCAGTGTCATTTATGCTGTAATTGGCCTGGGGATTAAAGGGCAGCCATGCATCAGAGAAGATGAGAACTAAGTGGCTTACAATGACAGAAGTGAGAGAATGAAATATATTATAGACAGCTCGCACAAATCACCATCTAAAGCGTTTATTAGTCCAATTATGACGGAGATCATTACACGAGTGAAGAAGTACATGCATGAGTTCATGAAGTAATCAATTGAGGAATCAATTAAAAACCAAAACACACTTAAAGCATTCAGAACTAACTTGCCAAGTATATCAACAGCAAAAGGTCATTGACAGCATAAAAGACATCACCAGCTTAATATTGTCTGGGTGAAAGGTTTTCTCCACATAATCCGACCAGTTCTTGTCTTTTCATAAAACTAAACCTGCTCACTGTAAATAAAAATAAAACAGCAAAATGTAAATTTCTGACAAACATAAATGCCCGTGAAATATCACCTGTTAGCTCCCACCCAAGAAAACAGCATCGTGGTTGGGATCTTTCAGTAAAAGAGTGGAAATATTTTTTAATATGTTATTTTTTAAAGGAAGAATTTGAAAAGAAGTAATTTGTACAGCATGAAAAAATGAGTACAAATATGGATTTCAGGGATTTCTTCTGTTGTCTGTGTATTTGTTTCACATGATTAAGTCTCCCATCACTCATATTTTTTAGGCGTACAAATAGCTCAACAACAACCTTGTAGGCAGACATAAACTGACTGAGTTCACGTCCTTTGTGAGACTGAAATCCCAGCACTCCAAATCTCCAAACTATATATAGAATAAACAAGTTCTTGGCAGCATTGCAGCTGATTTAAGTGGTTGAATCACAGGTCACACGAACGACAGTGTTTACACACAGACGGCGCTCTGTTGTTCACGCTGATATCGTAGCTTATTAGAGAAACAACCACGGTCTCGATTGATCTATATGACCGAAAGCTCAAGAGGTTCAGGCTGAATTTGTGAGTCATTGATTTCTGTGGCTTATTAAAGGTATGAGTAGCTTACTATACAGAGAGATGTGAAAGCAGGATTACCAGGAAATAGGGGTATTGATTGGGTCAAGAAGCTAAGACTCATATTTCAAATTCCAAAATGGAAACCGGATTTGACTCAAGAGCAGTGTTGAGTGAAACAATATAAAGCATCCTTGATTATTCTGGTCATTAAAAAAAAGATTAATAAAGGCTGCTTCATGTATATTATACGTATGATTGGAATTATGCATCATTGATATATCTAATCTTTAGACATATTAATATTTAAGCATTATTTTAATGTTGTAAGTGGTCAAAATGTAAACATTTCATAGTTGAATTGCTTATTCTATAATCTGCAGTTCTGGAAATCTGAGCTCTGTACAGCTTCAGCTATGACACACTTTAATCACATCACTAATGTCTGATAAGACAACAGTAAAGGTGGATGAGAGGCTTTGGAGTCCACAGTGCTCGTTTAATGCTGATAAAAATGTTTAAAACATGTTGTTGAAACTGTTGAAAGCAAACCTTTGGTCCAAGCGTTGTAGCTTCACAATTCCACTCACTACTGTTAATGTAAAATATGGAAAGCAATTAGCACTGAGGACTAAAATGTGCAATAATTCACAGAAAAGTAATGGCTTGATTAAATTAATAAAAGAGTGCAGGTATGCTGACCAGATCCCAACAAACTGAATGTGGGGGAAATGTTGTCTATGGGATGCAAGAACAATGCTGGGATCAAAACCTCAAAAATACAGTAAATTGTGCAAGTGACTGGATTGTTATTTCATCTCTCTTGCTAGGTGAACATGATAAAGCGGGAGAACTAAGTTTGTTGTTATGGTCTAATGCAATAGTCTTTATATACTCCCATATTCTCTTTCATTTCACTTTTACTTAAGCTGCTTTTCTATCTGGTAAAGGTTTGGGGGTTTCAGTGTGCATAGTTTGGCCACACATAGACCGTGTCACTTGACCATACTTTCCTCCGCTCGGAGGGGAGCTGGAGCCTTTCCCATCTGTCATAGGGCAAGTGGCAGAGTACACCTTGTACACCTTAGTTGCCAGTGTGCAGCACACAGAGACAGAAAAGCATTAATACCTACAGGCAGGTTAGAATTACCAGTGAACCTAACTCCATGCATGTCTTTGGACTGTGGGTGGAAGCTTAAGTACCCGGACAGATCCCCTCGCAAAGGCCACTCAAAAAGGCTCCAGACTGGATTCAAACCCAGGACCTTCTCGCTGTGTGGGGGCAAAACTAACCAAACTAAAACAAAACAAACAAACAAAAAACCACAGAAAACCCTCTGTTTCTCCAAAATATGCTGCATCTTCTTTTTCTTTCTGGTAGCTTCCATCATATTCAATAAAATGTGCAAAGCTTGTGACTTTTTTGGTAACTTTCTTTGATGGGTATGACATCAGACAGGCTGACCTTTTTCCTTTTTCTGTCTATAATAAAAAAAAGTCTTCCCTTCATATGCAAATGTGAGACACTGTCTAAAGATATGTGTGCGTTTGTATGTGGGGGTAAAATGCTGTGCAGTCCCACATAAAGAGGGACAGTAAGTGATTATAATGTAGCCTGCTTGATAAATATGCATTTATTTTATTGTACTTCTTATTTTGTCCAGAAGGTGGCGCCGTCTCTGCGTCTTTGCTGTCGGATTGTTTTCTTCATGTGTGACGAGTCCGGAATAAGGAAGGACAAAATTCATTTGGCGATCTTTGCTCTAAACAAAGTGAGAGCACACTTTCAACCTGAATGCAACGCAGAAACAGACGTTTTCCTCACTCTCACAGCGGAAGTTACCGCGTTGCGAGCTTTGTTTCTTCAGTTTTTACGACATTTCGTGTCGTGGATTTCCTGCCTTGCAGTGCTAGCTAACTGCTATATTTTGACAGAGCCTTGCTGCTGATCCTTCAGTCGTCGTGCCAGTTGTTTTGCCTTTGGGGAAATGTCGTGTGGTTGGGGAAGATCCTGGATGTTTGCTGCAGCCGCAGTGGTGACCGTGCTTCTGCTGGATGTTGTCGTTTTTGCTCGAGCTAAGGTAAGAGACCTGCTGGTACACAGAGGATCTGTGTTTGTGGATTAAATGTCATCAAGCATCGCTTTGTTTATGGGAAGATGTTCAGTAAACTGTGCTCAGTTTTATTCAGTGAAATATAAAGATTGTATAGTTAAATAACGAAATGTAAAATAATAGTTCAAGGGCGATATTGTCAGCACAATTATGCAATTACATCTACTTAAACAATAACTGTTTATGTTAGTCTTACATTATTTTATCTAAATAATGATTATCTTGATTAAAGTTTTTGTCAGAATTTTCCCAACTGCTTTTTTTAACTAAACAACATAAGAATTTTCTTTAGAGACTATAAATCAGTTTTATTTGCGCACAGAAAAACATTATTAGGGTAAATATTATTATCTCTCTGAAAGATTTCAAAGACTCTGGAAAGAAAACTCGTGAGAGATGTGTCTAAATACCCCTGAACCACTGCCAGGACACTCGTGAATTTCTCAGCCAAGTTGGGAATTGTAGTCTTAAAGAAGACAATCAACTAGAAGTAGGAATACACTGCGAGGTTGCAGACTAACACAAACTCCAGTTCTGCAGAAGAGACGCCTTCAAAGCAGACTGAAGTCTGCCAAGGTCAACCTGGAGAATGAGTGTGCATAGAAAGTGAGTCCTTTGGTCAGATGAGACAAAAGGGAAAAGGTGTACAACTCACTGGGAATCTCATTAAGGTAGAAGGTATCATAAAAGATGGATATGTGAAGTGTTTGAAAGAAAACATCAAGCAGTCAGCAGCAAAACTGGGTCTGGGTTATGCTTTATTTTTCAACACGATAATCAAAGAGCTGCCTCCAAAACACCATCGAATTTGGAGGCGTTTGAGAAATTGTCCTGGGATCACTCAGGAGGTGTGTGTGAGACTCGTTGGAAACTGCAAAAGTATAGTATCGTAGGCTAATCATTTTGGCTCTGGTATTTTTTGGCTAATGTGAAATAATTTTGTTTCTGTGCCCAAATTAAAATTATGTAAGCATCCAAAAAGAAAAGCTGTGTTTTTAAACTTCTTGCACTGTTAAACAGCACTTAAATGCTCCAAAAGATAAAGTTTTCATAGAGGATCTCATAATTTTGTCCTCATCTGTGTGTTTGTGCCATTTGACTTAGAATAACTGGAGTATATGTCAGAGTGTTTGTTTGTATAACTGCTTGTGTTAATAACAGAGAGACGTCTGAAGTGGTGCTGTGGGGGAAAGATGGGCTGAATCTGGGCCACTTTTACAAAAGTTCCTTAATTCTTGCAGAGCTTTGAGGATGTCCGCTGCAAATGCATCTGTCCGCCCTACAGAAACATTACTGGTCACATCTATAACAGAAATTTCTCCCAGAAAGATTGGTAAGAAGAATATTTTTATTTAGACTTTCATGGATTTTTAAAGAAAAGGCGTTGCTCTTTCACTGCGCTAGTGTTTTTAGGGGTTTTCTTTCTCTTAGCTCAGTAGAAATGACAAACGTTTTCATGTTTTTCACAGCAACTGCCTGCATGTAGTGGAGCCCATGCCTGTTCCTGGCCATGATGTGGAAGCCTACTGTCTGCTTTGTGAGTGCAAGTATGAAGAACGAAGCAGCAACACAATTAAGGTACAACTGACTTTCTCTTGGATATGACGACATATCTTCCTCAGCTTTTATTCCCAGGCAAAGCGGGTTCATTGTGATTGTTTGTCATATAAGATGAGTCGTTGAAAATCTTGCAAAGCCTTTCTAGTTTATTGTTTTGTTTTGGGGGTTTTTGTTTGTTTTTTTTAAAGAAAAGATTTGTAAGAATAGTTTGCAAAGCTTATATGTTGGATTCAATGAGTTACTCTTGCTAAATATCGCAGGTGACCATCATCATTTACCTGTCAGTCGTGGGCGCCTTGCTGCTCTACATGCTCTTCCTGCTACTGGTTGATCCTCTTATCCGCAAGCATGACCCGTACACCCAGCCGCTGCACAATGAGGAAGACTCTGAGGTAACCATTCAAGAAGACAGCATCCAAGCACACTCCAGTGTATTTATTTGGTTTCTGTGGAGTTTAAAGTTCTTGATTTCAAACCGTCTCTGGTTTGTGTTCAGGAGATGCGTCCGCAGGCAGAGAGCAGCAGCCAGGCCAGAGGAAACACGGTGCTGGAGCGGGTTGAGGGAGCACAGCAGCGCTGGAAAAAGCAGGTCCAGGAGCAGCGCAAAACGGTCTTTGACCGCCACAAGTTGTTAAGTTAAACCTTAAGGCTGACCTTAACGCCAAGTTTAGAGTGCGTAACCTTCCCGGGCTGTCTGCTATTACACCAGTGGCACTGTCACAAAACCTCTTGTCATTGCTGTGCACCGCATCTGCTGAATTAATATTTAAACATTACACATCTACTACGACAATGTTTAAACTTGGTTTATTTACTAGATGTAAAAACTTGAGATGGGCAAAGCTGCAGTTTAAAGAAAACTGATGCTTGAAGCACTCCTGGTGACCTAAAGTCATCTCAGCAAATCCTTTCAGCAAATTGCACATCAGTGCAGCTTTGAATGTCTTAATAAAATAACTTTTCCCATTTTGCTGTCAAAAGCATTTCAGCTTATTGTGTGTTAATATTTATAATTGTTTTTCCTTCAAGCATAATTTATGATGTGATCTCAGAATAAGCTAAGTTAATTAGGACTGCTCTGTCTATACAGTTGCAATGCTGTTGCTATTGTTTTGGCACTAATTATTTATTGGTATTTAAATCTGGATGAATTTAATGTATGATTGTTGATTTTGGACTTTGTATATTCACATCTGAGCAGCGCCCCACTCTGCGCCTTTTCTCTCTTTGTGTGGGAGATCGTGTTTCTCCCAACTTTACAGCTTTCTAAAAATAACAGACGGAAAGGTCAACTAAGAAATTTCACCCATTGTTAACTAGTGCTTGCATTTGTATTAATTTTATTTTTACATTTTCTGACTGAACCCAGCACCATAGCCATGTGTGGGTTTTTTGTTTGTTTTTTTTGTTGTTGTTTTTTCTGCAGCACAATTTGACGTAACACTCTTTTCATGCAAAGAGAGAAAAAGAAAAGGAGGCATTTATCAGAGTTTTAAAGGGACTCTCATTAAAATCACAGGAGAATGCATTAAACCACTAAAGCTGATGATAATGTGGCAGAATCCAGATGCTTCGTGGCTTCAGGGCCTTGTGTGCATCATTATCTGTCAGTGAATTCCTGCTCGCATCCTATTACTGAAGCTCCCAGTTGGGAAATTATTAGTACAGCAAAAACAGGCACACTGGTTTGCATTACTGTACCTCATACACAGTATGATCTACTGAAGTTTATTGGTTTCTAATTTATCTTTTTAATTGATTTTTGATTAGTTGATTTGTAATTACTGTTTAATATCCCTTCTGTCAATGTATTATATGCATCTCTGGCCTAAGTGTGCTATAGAACCATATGTTTAGCTTGATGTGAAATAATAAAGGAAAATTCCTCAAAAAAAAGGTTTTGGAATTTCTTTCTCCTTCAGTTACTTTTCTCCTTTCATATCTGCTGTTCCTGTTAATGGCGCTAGAGGGCGACAAAGTACACAGTAAGTGCGCGTTCTTGCACTGGTCTGTGGTGCTTGAAGATTGCTCACATGTTGAGTGGTTTTCAGCTGCTGGGAAAACAGTCACCTGTGGCATGTTTAAGATCATGTTGCCAGTTTGAAAAGGTGTTTTGAAATGTGTAACTACAAACGTCCTGGTTTGGGAATTACACGTTTTGAAACAGCACTGCTTCTACCGACTGTTTTAAGGGTTGGTGATTGGTGGGCTGGTTGACTTTCATTTAAATTGTTTGGTTATGAACATTAACACTAAATAATTTGGTCACAGTGAATGTTACCGAGTATTGAGTCCATCATTCAGTGTTGAATATTATTCTGATGAAGTTTTGCAGTTTTCTTGTTAGCTAGATCACAAACCCTGATTAATTGTTTACACGCACCACACAATCAATGTGAGGTGCTTACAGCGGTTAGGGTGGGCTTACGGATACCTATGGTTCATTATTCCTTTAAATACCAGCCTTCAGTTATTATTTAGAAATGCCAAAAAGCTGCATTATAGTGTTTTTTTTGTTTTTTAATGATTACAAGTCTGTGTACTACTTATGAATCCTAAATAAGAGGTTGACATTAAAGTAAAACACACACACACACACACACAACACACACACGACCACACACTCACACAACACCACACACACCCACATATATATATATATATATACATATATTGAATTTTACAGTGTTTATTTATCGGATAAAATAAGTTAAATGTCACCGTTATTATACAAACAAAAATCACACAAAGGACACACAAGAAACCCCGCCCTCCTCACTCTACCCTTATAATCATCCCCAAGCATGGCCTGCTGGTGGTTCATAATCTAAATTTAAACTATACCAAGGCCAACTGCTCCTCCAGTCACTCTGGGCTCCTGCTGTTTTTCCTGGACGTGGTGGGCTTATTTTGTCAGAGGCCCTCAGCCAGGCAGAGAGGCCTGTGGCTCTGCCCGGGTGAGATCGACAAAGGAGCGAGGAGGAGGAGAAGAAAGAGGGTGCCAGGGGGAGCCTGAGGAGGATCTGCTTTCACAAAGGGGAGACATACTGGACCTGAGTTTGGGATTTTACAATAAACGTTAACTTTCACAGGAATTTGGAGCGTGTCTAAGGTGAAGGTATCAAGATGGCGTCCAACACAGAAGCAGCCAAGCCGGTCATCATGAATGAAGAGGAGCTGAAGAGGAAGCAGAGGGAGAAGCTTAAGAAACTACAGGCCACTGGAGGAAACCCTCGACCCGCGAGATCTCTCTTCCTGCTCAACCTCAAAAATCCCTTCCGCAAGGCCTGCATCAACATAGTGGAGTGGAAGTATCCTTTAGATCTTTCAGTCATTACACACACGCCTCAGACAACTGTGTGTATTTTAGCAGAGATTTCAGTTTAAATATTTCTTTGAAATTCAAGGATATCAAGGCATTAATACAGTCAGCGCAGCATGGAGCCCCGTTTTAAAAATACTGACAGCAGGGCAGGGAATTAATAGCCTTGTTCACCTGTGGTCAGCATGCTCAAGCCAGGTCTCTTTCAAATGTGTGATGAGATGATCCCTGAAGTGTTAAGACTTTTGTAATGTTTCTGATCTGTATCAAAGTCAAGTTTGCAGCCTGTGGAGTTTCACCTGCTGTTAATCTGAGATCAGCTGACAAAAGCAAGGTAGTCTCATTCAACTCGCTCCTTTTTTTTTTAAATGTCCAAATAGTCATTTCAGCGTCCAAGTAGGAGAAGATGAAAGAGCACAAAGCAGGCTTTTGATAGAATGTGGCCCCTCTAGGGAATTTTCTGCTTTTAGCCTCATGTCCATTCCTGGATCCAGACTGGAATGAGTTGATCATACCAATCCAGTGATGGGAACCTCTTGTTCACAGCGTTTAAACGCAGATACACAGACTTTGAGTTTAACAGTGACCTCATTTTAAAACGTGATGATGTGTAAAGATCTGTTCTATTTGACATTTCATTCTGGTATGTTGGACCACATCATAAGTCATTCCTCCGGCACAGTTTAATCACATTGGTATGTGGTTTGGTAACACAGGGCTTAGGTGCTGTGTACAGAGCCAAATTATGGAAAATTTCTAAAAGTCTGAAGGCCAAAAACAAAACTGTCCTCATACATGGATCACAAAATTTAAAGAGCCGCTTTTTTCTTTATTTCTTTCCTGGTTAACAGTCTGTGTTCAAATGGTTCGGTCATATTCTTGGGCTCTGCAGCTGTCCCATGGCATCACACTGAGACATGGTGCTGACCTGGCAGGGGAATTCTCGCAGAGAGCCCCCTAAGGGTGAGAATGAAGCAGCACAGCAGGCAAGATTGCATTAAAGTGGAACACTTTGCTGGCTACCCGGGGGGGCTGTTTCAGGGATGATGTTTCAGGCAGCATTTAAAGGCACTAGTCAGTGCCTGCAGAGCTGATGCAGAGCTGGATCCCTTACACTGAATCACAAACGTAAAATAACTTAGTCAGATAAATAAACTGACCTTTTATTCTTGTGAAAGTTTAAGTCACCCTCCCACTCTCACCCATTAACATCGTAAGATACTAAACATAAGACAATAGACCTTTGTGGATATTTGGGGGGGCAAAATAGGATTTTTGTTGCTGTTTGTTGTTGTCATGATCCTGAGCATCCCCTTCCAGAACCTTTGAGATCATCATCTTATTGACCATTTTTGCAAACTGCATCGCGTTGGCTGTGTTCCTACCCATGCCTGAAGAAGACACCAACAACACCAACTTAAATTTGGTAAATAAACATTCAGCCTTTTTTTGTTGCATGTCACATGACTGTATGAGAAGTCACTGCGGTGAATGATGACTATATCGGTATTTCACTTTCAGAATATTCATAATACATAAAAGAATTGAAACACTAAATTAATCTCATGTTTTTGGGTTCATGAAGGCTCAGTTTTACCATCACTAGTAGATGACTGTGCAGCTCTGATCAGCAAGTGAGTGTAGTAATATTAATTTACTACAGCTTTGAATCAGTGACAAGCTGTGGGATGCCAGACGCCATTTGAATGTGTCCACAAACAACTCGGTTCTTTATTTGGAGCGCCATCTGTGTCTGCATCTGAGTCATCGAGTGTCTCGTTCTGAAGTGTAAAAAAGCTGGTGGCACGATGCTGATGTGTGTACAGAAAAATATTATTTTTCAGCTTCATAGGTGTGTGTTTCAAAGCTGTGAAACTGTTGGTAGTGTATTACAGGTCACAGACTTTACAACCCAAAGACAAACAAGGTGCGCATGTCAGCAAAAGATATATCTGATCTTGCACCGTGCATACATGTGGCCAGTGCTTACTGGATGTGTCCTATTGACACCAATGTTATGATAAATAGATCACTTTTTCTTAGAGGTTTGGCATTTAGCACAAATGTCAGCCATCACCAGCCATCGGTTACTTTCCTACATTAAGTCAATAATACTCCACACATATCTCTGGGTTAAAGTTCATGTCAGTCTTTGTGATTTATAGCCATTTTACTTTTATTAGGAACCCAAATCTCACCTGATCTCTTCATTGGCCCTCTTCCTAAATCCTCCTTAGTTCCTACGGTGCCATTCCTCAGAGGTGAAAATGTAAGAAGAGATGGACCAACCCCCTCTTTTACTGTTAGAAGTAGGTCAGCCTACATGCCGCCACTCCACTGATGCAGGTGATACAGGAGAATCCGCCAATGTTGCCTCGTGTAACCACAGCCACGTATTCCAATAATATGATAGCTTGTAATGTTGATGCGCAGTAGCCTAGCAGGGCAGCTTTCCTTGGTGAATTCGTTTTACTTGGGGTAACACTGAGTAAAAGTCTATAAATGTGTGCACACTTGTTAATGGATGCAGGGTCGGTGATTAGGTATGTGGGCACCAGTGTTTGCTGGTTCAGCTAGAGATTATTGAGCTGATTTAGGGAAATAAACTGCACATACCTCAAATGAATTCTCTATTTCTGATTGTTAGGACTGGAAGTAGGACTGGGTTCCTACTGGATTCTTGAAACTTTATCATACTGCTGTCATATTAAGAGCCTTTTGTTCTACAACATTTATATTCAGATCCATATATAACCACGTCTAGTCTGAGGAAAAATCCCTGTTCTGTGTTCCTGCCCTGTGTCAACACTGATAATAAAAGCACAGAGATGGGGACAATTTGCAGATGATGCTTTCATTCAGCCACTCACATGTTATCTGTCTCCTGCAAACAGTCTGCTTCATCTTCGTCTCACTTGCTACATGGTGTCAAAATGTTTCATCATTCACTCTGCGGGCACTGAGCCGTCCCTCTGTTCAACCTTCTGGAGGTTATGTTTAATCTGCATCAGAATGAACAAACTGGAAACAAAAGATAATGAGCTGCGACAATGCCAGCAACAGTTTTGCTGATCTTTTTTATGCTGTTCTTCCTAGCATATGTTTCACAAGTCTGCCCAAGAAGAGAAAGAATTAAGCCTTTGCTGACCTCCAGTGGCTTTACTCATCTTTCTGTACTTGTGTGCTGCTCAGACAGCATCAAAACCAAGCTCTTCCTTCACATGTCATGTTGCTCTTTAAAATATTTAATCAATCATTTAATACTTTATTAGAGAATATTATGTGAGAGTGAAAGTTTTTTTTGTTCTCATTTTGTTCCCGTTGCTGCAGGAAAGTCTGGAGTATATCTTCCTGGTCATCTTCACGTTGGAGTGCTTCTTGAAGATAGTAGCGTATGGGTTTGTGTTCCACGAAGGGGCCTATTTACGAAACTGCTGGAACATATTGGACTTTGTCATCGTCTTCATGGGGTAAGAGGATGTCTTAGCTGCAGGTAGACAGCTTATTTGTTAAGAATGTAATATATATTAAAATGTGATATACATAAACAGTGTACCGGCTATGGCACTTACGGCTGTCTCATCTTTTCCTGCAGTCTCTTTACCTTATTTATGGATACCGTAAACATGGTGTCAGGTGTGCCAAAGGAGAAGGGTGGGGGCTTTGATATGAAAGCACTGAGAGCTTTCAGAGTACTGCGGCCTCTACGCCTCGTTTCTGGAGTCCCCAGTAAGAACCAATCCACACCTGCTACAGAGAGATGCTGATTCTAGATTATACACATTAAATTCATCTGATACACTGAACATTAGAGTGTATGGGCATGTATTATGAGTCTGTAACAGTACCAAGTTCTTATGGTTCTGTAACAAACTGGGTTTATTTGTTCACTTGCAGGCCTACAGGTGGTGATGAACTCCATCCTTAAAGCGATGCTGCCTCTTCTACACATTGCTCTGCTCGTCTTCTTACTGGTCACTATCTATGCCATCATGGGGCTGGAGCTCTTTAAGTGCAAAATGCATAAGACCTGCTATTACAAAGGCACAAGTATGTTTAAAAGAACACTGAGTGAGACATACTTGCACCTGGGTCTTTACATTAAGCTGTTAAACTTGCCCCGCAGATATCTACGCCACAGCAGAGGGTGAACTGCCTGCCCCCTGTGCTCAGGCTGGTAATGGACGCCGCTGCATCATCAATGGCACGGAATGTCGGCCCGACTGGGAAGGTCCCAACAACGGGATCACCCACTTTGATAACATTGGCTTTGCCATGCTGACAGTATACCAGTGTATCACCATGGAAAGCTGGACCAAAGTGCTCTACTGGGTCAGTGGCTGAATATTGTCTCAAATTCAGTGTGCAGTTTGCAGCCAAATACAATTCACTGATTTTGACTGACACCCTGGGTTTTAGGTGAATGATGCCATAGGGAATGAATGGCCCTGGCTCTATTTTGTTCCTCTAATTCTGCTGGGCTCATTTTTCGTGCTCAATCTGGTTCTGGGTGTGCTCAGTGGGTAAGATTACCCTCCTTCCGTAAATCTAACATTTTCACGTAAACAGAGAAATAATAGAATAACGTGTGTTTGCTGTTCCACGCAGAGAGTTTACCAAAGAGCGAGAAAAGGCCAGGTCACGTGGAGAGTTCCAGAAGTTACGAGAGCGTCAGCAACTGGATGAAGACCTCCACGGCTACATGGAGTGGATCACTCACGCTGAAGTCCTGGATGCTGATAGAGAAGGAAAAGGTGCGCTCCAGAAAAAAACAAAAAACCTCTGAACATTTGTCAACAAAGAAAATCTCGGATTATAGCTGCTTTTTTCTTATCAGGACTCCTGCCTTTGACCAGTGGAGATTCAGACACAGACAGTCTGTATGACCTGGAGGGCAAGAGTCGAATAATCTATTACTAGTGAGTTTCCCACTGTGAAAATTTCTGCTGGCATTCAATATGAAACAGTAAGTTAGAGTTGTTTTTGTGCTTAGCCGCCTGGCTCGGCGTTGGAACCGTTTCTTCAGGATGAAGTGCCTGGTGTACGTGAAAACCAGGGCGTTTTATTGGGTGGTGATGTTCCTGGTCTTCCTCAACACTCTGACCATAGCCACAGAGTACCACCACCAGCCTGAAAGCCTGACTTCCTTTCAAGGTTGATCATTTACATATATATTTTAATAAACAATAGTTTTGCGTATATTCCAGTTACTTATTCATTTGTCCATCTCTTCCATCATCTCAACAGATGTGGCTAGCCGGGTGCTGCTGGTGCTGTTTGTCATTGAGATGTTTGTGAAGATGTATGCTCTGGGACCCAGGGCATATTTCATGTCTCTATTTAACCGTTTTGACTTCTTTGTGGTACTATGTGGTATCCTGGAGATGATCATGCTGTCTGCAGGTGCTGTGGCTCCCCTGGGTTTCTCTGTACTCAGGTGTATCCGCCTGCTGAGGATCCTCAAAGTCACAAAGTAAGCCAAGATCGCGTAAAATATCCCCGTAATATCAGTATAAGCTATTATAGCGTAACCCGTTGCCATTTACCACCTCTCGTTTGTGTTTCAGGTACTGGAAGTCACTCAGTAATCTTGTGGCCTCGCTCCTTAACTCCATTCGCTCCATTGCCTCGCTCCTTCTTCTTCTTTTCCTCTTCATTGTCATTTTCTCACTCCTGGGCATGCAGGTTTTTGGAGGGAAGTTTAACTTCTCTGACCACAGAGCCAGGCGCAGCAACTTTGACAACTTCCCTCAGGCCTTGATCAGTGTGTTTCAGGTGAGACCAGGCACTCGTTTCGTATCCTCTTGTTTAAACCTTTAAATACAAGAAGCACTCAGAAAGCTCAAACCTCAGAGGCAGTACAATTTCAAGGATAATTTTAAAGATCAAAGGCATTTTATGATAGTTTGACTTTATCTGACATTGAAGAAGAGGTCAAAGATCCAAAGTAATGTGATATTTGGAATCACCACATATCATTCCCTATGTGCCTCAGATGTAATGACTGATTTGAGTTGTTAAAACAGATTTTTGCAATCAGTAGTTTAAATGAAGCTCATTTCACATTTAATTTCCAGTCCTATCCATTCATGCATAACAATAAGTCATCATTTTTCTGCTTTTTAAACTCTTAACCGTTTCGCAGATCCTCACAGGAGAGGACTGGACATCCATCATGTACAATGGAATCATGGCCTATGGAGGGCCTGTCATTCCTGGCATCCTGGTCTCCATCTACTTCATTATTCTCTTTGTCTGTGGAAACTGTATCCTTCTCATACGCTCACACTATTATTTTGTTTTTTGCTTTTTTTAAACTATGCATGGAGATAATGTTAACATTCATGGTTCATTTCTTTTCCTGAGCTCTTTGCAAACAGATATCCTCCTCAACGTCTTCCTCGCTATCGCCGTCGACAACCTCGCAGAGGCTGAGAGTTTGACTTCAGCTCAGAAAGAAAAGGCAGAGGAGAAGTTGAGGAAGAAGCTACTAAGGTGAAAGGGGAAAAAAAGCAAAACCAAAGGTTTAAGCCAGCTGAGATAATCTGCTCGATCTAATTATTTTCCTTCTTGCCGTACAGGGCGAAAATGCCTGAGAAGACTGATGAGGAGAGAGAGAAGATAACAAAGCAGAGGGCCAAGATAGAAGGCATGCCCACCACAGCCAAGGTTACTGTTGTTTCTGGCTTCATGTCACTTCGTTACTCTTGAAATGTATGTAATTTGGCAGCATGCGTATCTAGAAGAAATTAACATCCTTGTTTTTCTTTTCTTTCTTTCTTTTTTTTTTAGCTCAAAATTGATGAATTTGAGTCTAATGTCAATGAAGTGAAAGATCCATTTCCACCTGCTGATTTCCCAGGTAATACAAGAAAATAATTTGAACCTTTCTCAGCGGTGTAATTGTAGCAGAAGGAGGTCACTAACTGCAAGAATTTGTAATCCTTGCACCAGCTGTTTATCAAGGCTGCTATCTTGGCTGTGTTACAGTATAAGTATAGTAACCTGTCATCACAGTTAGACTCAGCTAATTCCCCGTGTTGTGTTTATAGCACACTCCCCTGGTGACTACCATATGAAGCCTACAGCATCATTACGGGTCTTTGCTTCAGGCTTTCATTTGAATACCTCCAGTAATCTGAGCCTTTTCTATCTATTGTAGGTGATGATGAGGAGGAAGAGCCTGAAATCCCTATCAGCCCCCGGCCCCGACCAATGGCGGATCTGCAGCTGAAGGAAGAAGCAGTTCCGTTACCTGAAGCTAGCTCCTTTTTCATTTTTGGCCCTCAGAACAAGTAGGAAACAGACCATCATCCAGCTCAACACCAACCTGAAAACGATATCATATCATAATAAATGTTGCAAACATTTACCTGTGCCTGTGTGTTTTTACAATCTAGGTTCCGTAAATTATGCTACAAGATCATCAATGCTTCGTCCTTCACCAACTTAATCCTCCTCTTCATCCTGCTCTCCTCCATCTCATTAGCAGCTGAGGACCCCATTGATCCCAAGTCCCCCAGAAACCAGGTAAAAGCCAGGTGTAGGTGATCCAACTGAACAATTTCTGTTGGATGAAGGCAAAATGTGACTGTTTTTTCTGTGTGCTTCTTTCAGATCTTGGCCTATGCTGATATTGTCTTCACATCTGTGTTCACCATTGAGATTGTACTGAAGGTAGATTTAACAGTGTAACAGTAGTAAAGAGCATTACTGATGGATCCAGCTCTAATGTCATGCTACATTACATTATTGATTAACCAGCTAGTTTGTTATAATTTGTCTGAGACTGAAGTTTAGAGGAGTTTTCTTGTTGTACTGAAGGTCAACCACTTAAAAAAAGAGTCTCTATTCAACTGTTCTCTGTTTATTTCACTGACAGATGACGGTGTATGGAGCGTTCATGCACAAAGGCTCGTTCTGTCGTAACTCTTTCAATATTCTGGATCTGATTGTGGTCGGAGTGTCTCTTCTGTCTATGGGAATGGAGTGAGTTTTCATGATGCTCAAGTTAAATGAAAAGATCACCATTGTTATTTTATGCTTAAATCATACTAGTTTCTTAGATATGAATTTAAATTGTGCTTTCTGCCATGTGTTCTTGTTGTGCGCAGATCCAGTGCCATCTCCGTCGTGAAGATTCTCAGGGTGTTGAGGGTGCTGAGGCCTCTCAGAGCTATCAACAGAGCCAAAGGATTAAAGGTAAAACACACGCACAGTTTGCTTGAGAGCTGTGAGCCTGAGTGAGAGTCCTCAGAGAGACTCTTAAGGAAAAGTCAAATAAGTGGAAAGTTGCCTGATACCCATAAAAACTGCCGTATTAAGTTTAGCAACTACAATTGTAAAAAGGTCAGGGGTTGGCAGCATTTTTTTAAGTGAGCCACATTGACTTATCCTTCTGAGACTCTCAGTACTCATATGGGGACAATACATTTAGATTTTTCATACGTCATTAACTAATCATAAGTAGCAGGGGGAAATAAAAATGCATCCCAAACAAGAGCTAGATAAGTTAAGCAGAACACCCAAATCCCCCCAAATGCTATACCTTTCCAACTAGATTTACCTCACCAATGGTTTAAATGCAACGCTGCATTGGTATCTGAAAAAACAGTGCAAAATTGAGTGCATTGAAATTGAGTTAAGACCCACTCCATTCCGTCCCCTTCATTTCATTGTATAAGGCTACCTCCCATTGGGTTTGGGGAGATAATATTCCTTTTCTTTGTAGGCCATATTAAGACAGTTTGCTGGCTTTGGGGTCATATTTTCCCCAGGTGTGAGTTAGGTAGTTTCGTCTAGTGGTCCAACCTTCACCTGCAAAGTAACTAGTAATTTTCTCTAAAGGGAATCAATAAATGTAAGAGAATATAAGGGTAAAGTAAGAGAAAATGACTGGATATTTTCAGATAGATATGGATTTTAGGTGATCAGTTAACATCTTGTCTTTCACTTGTATGTCTAGAGTTCTCCTCAGTGTTTATTGGATTTTGTTTGTCTTACATGACAGCACGTGGTCCAGTGCGTATTTGTGGCCATCAAAACAATTGGTAACATCGTCCTGGTCACCCTGCTGCTGAATTTCATGTTTGCCTGCATAGGAGTCCAACTCTTTAAGGTAATTTTTAAATTCTGAACTAAAGCTGGGTGGCCTAAGATACCATAGAGGTGATAAGTCAAAACTGCTCTTTGGTAAATATAACTGCTGAATTGTGTCACTTCCTTTCAGGGTAAATTCCACAGCTGCACAGATGTGTCAAAAGTGACTGAGGAGGAATGCCAGTAAGGAAACCAGCATTCATCACATCGCAGATTTCATTCCACCATCGTCTATTTGAACTAATGTTCCTTGTGTCTGCTCTCAGAGGTTTCTACTTGAAGCATATGGAGAATTCCCTGCAAGACACAGTAGTGGCTAAGAGAGAATGGCTTAACAATGACTTTAACTTTGACAACGTGCTCAATGGAATTCTGGCTCTGTTCACCGTTTCCACATTCGAGGGCTGGCCAAAGTAAGCACACAATCTGTTCTGGTTTGATCAGCTGCATTTGTGATAAGCTTGACTGAGTGAGGAGTTGGGTGGAAAGTGACAAACGAGTATTTCCAGTCAATGGAAATACTCAAGTCATTGATTTGACCATATCTCAGTTCACTGATTTATTCATTTTTCATCTGCATTTGTTTGCAGACTCTTATACAAAGCCATAGATTCAGCTGAAGAAGACATGGGTCCAGTCTTCAACAACCGTGTCGACGTGTCCATCTTCTTCATTATCTACATCATCATCATAGCCTTCTTCATGATGAACATCTTTGTGGGCTTTGTCATAGTCACCTTCCAGCAGCAGGGTGAGCAGGAGTATAAGAACTGCGAGCTGGACAAGAACCAGGTACACTGAGATGAGGCCAAGGGCAGTACTACTGGTAGTCTAATCATTCAAAATAAAAACATGTTGCAACTCTTTTTTTTCCTTTAATGTGTCTGTTGTCTGTTCGTTGTCTCTTCAGCGCCAGTGCGTGCAGTACGCTCTGAAGGCTCGTCCTCTGAAGTGCTACATACCCAAAAACCCGTACCAGTACAGGGTCTGGTACATTGTCACCTCCTGCTACTTTGAGTACCTCATGTTCTTTCTGATTATGCTGAACACTTTGTGTCTTGGGATGCAGGTATGTACATTTTGTTGCCTAATATATATTAATGGTCCTCATAGAAAATACTAAATGTCATTACTGAGTATCTTCAGTCTGGGACCGAGATGAATCTGAGAGATCCTGATTTATATGCTTTAGCAGAACATCTCTGGCTCCTTGCAGGAGCTGATGACACTGACAGACATTTTTCTGAGCAGATGTAGGGGTGGGGCTGTTTGTGCTTCTGTCACCCTTTATTATGTCACATGTTTTATGCTCTAAATAACTATAGGCCTAACAAAGAGACTTCTGCACCTAATGATACCCACAGACTCTGAATAAGCTAAAAGTCCCAAACGTAAAATTAACATTGCGGTCATGTCATCATGCATGAATCTTTACTGATTATTCATAGATAATTGCACCAACAACATGTACACTGCAGTGCACAGCTTGTGCACAGACACCTCTGCAGGATACCCACCTCAGTTTCCTTTCAGGTTAAACATAGCTACTTTGATAACGTGCATTAGAGAAAAAATTATTTTCCCCTGGCAAACACAGGAGCTCGTCAGTGGCTGTGTCCATTATTTATGATGGAGTCTGTTGTTAATTACGGCCCTCGGAAATTCAATATGAACTGAGAGGTTCCAGACTATTTTTAATAGTTTGTCTGGTGACCAAGTAACAGTATTTTGTGTACTCTTCCCAAACCATGAGGGTTGTTTACGTGAGCATTCCCTATAATTCTTTGACAATTCATCCCACCATGATGTGCATGTGAGGTGCTTGTTAATATATATATATTTTTTAAAAGGTTTGTAAAGCAGCAGAGAATGGGATGTGTAGCAGACCTAATTATAAAAATGTCAGTGTGGGCCTGATTTATGTGTTGTAAATGTAATCTTATTTGAGTAGTTTAAGCATCAGTCCTATTACTAAATAGCTGACTGTTTAGTAATCGGACTGATGAATGTGGATTTGTATTTGGTTAGTGCTGAAATATTTAAATATATTTATTTTCTTCCCTCTTTAAAACAGCACTGTAATCAGTCGGACCACGTCACAAAGCTGTCAGACATTCTCAACTTAATCTTCACGGTGCTCTTCACTGTGGAGATGATTCTTAAGCTCATGGCTTTCAAAGCACGGGTAAACGCTCTAACGATTATTGTCTGGATTCTTATCCACCCACTCCCACTGCCTAATGTGTCAGTATGCTTCACCTGTCTGTGCAGGGTTACTTTGGAGACCCGTGGAATGTGTTTGACTTCATTATTGTTATTGGTAGCGTTGTTGACGTCATCCTGAGTGAAGTTGATGTGAGTACATATAAGATTTACGTACATGCATATTTTATATCATTATTAAAGAACAACATTATGAAGTGAAACTGCTTTGTTTGCTATATTAAGACATTTTTAGTGCGATACGATTTAGAATGACCACATGTATTTATTTAGTAATCTTACCCAGAAGCATATAATTGTGGCCCAACAGCTGATTGGCACCAGGAGAACTAGTTCACAGGACATGGTCAGTACTGTTGTCGTCCTTTCCCACCTTATCCCATCCATCTCCCCGTCCTCGGTGCCTTGTGCAGCCTGGGATGCATTTCCATCACAAAAACCACCATGTGACGTCTTGTGCGAGCACTTAAAAAGAGCACAACATCAAATAAGAATTCAGTTTTATTTTAGGTGGTAATGCTACTCGTGCTGCTTAGTGTTTCCTCTTGGTGATCACAGTTTTTATTTTTCAGTCATGGTTGCACTGCAATGCCAGACTTTTTCCATCCACGAGCACAAGCTTGCAGCAGTTTCACTTTTGTTGAATCAAAGCCCATCAATCCCTCTGCCACCCATGCACCTCACTACTCATCTGTCTATCCTCTACAGAGTGCCCTGGCTGATAGTGGAGGACTGTACTGTCTCCATGGCTGTGTAAATATCTGATCTCCACTGCTGCATGTGCTCTGCTGTGTGAGCACGCCACTGAAGTATCGCACTAATGTAACAGACCGTGTGTTGCTTAACCTTCTGGTTAAACCTTTCTGTTTACACTGTC
This sequence comes from Haplochromis burtoni, assembly GCF_018398535.1. Classification (NCBI taxonomy): domain Eukaryota; kingdom Metazoa; phylum Chordata; class Actinopteri; order Cichliformes; family Cichlidae; genus Haplochromis; species Haplochromis burtoni. Next base: position 2,636,194 of record NW_024582370.1, read on the forward strand.
TGCATCATCTTACATAGCGAATATAAAACAAATCTCAAGGGCGTGGCAATATTATGTTGCAGCCTGGTGGGCTCGGTTAACTGTTTTTTTATAACACTCTGTCTATTCAAGACTATGGTACAGTGATGATACTGATATAATATATATGATATAGATATTAATAATATTTTAGTATAATTATAAGTAGTATATATTTATATTTTCCGTAACAGTAGGAAGTATTAATCATTGCTTGACTGCAAAAACAAAGTTAATATGTCCAAAATAAAGCGTGTGTAGCTTGTCTATTTTGCATGAGTTACAAGCGGCTTTGATCTGAAAGATTTGTAACTCATCAAAAGTGGAAAATGACTCTAATATTAACCCTATTTTGAATTCATATTTGAATAATATTTAACATTATATTAAATGCAACACATACCGCTGCAACCTCTCACTTCTTCGTCTGCTTTGTTCAGGAGACGAATCCAATGCAAGTAATTGCGGTAAGCCTGAACTCTTCAGACATTTAAAACCAGTCATGTTTTTGTTTTTTACTTGAGGTTTCATTTCATGAAATTCCTTCTTTGTGTCCAAAGGCCTCTGAAAATGCTTCTGTTTCCATCACTTTCTTCCGACTCTTCCGTGTTATGCGTCTGGTCAAACTGCTGAACCGTTCGGAGGGCATCCGTAACCTGCTGTGGACCTTCATCAAATCTTTCCAGGTCATCATTGAAATCGTTGTCGTCGTGACTTTTTTATTTCAAATTTCCATTGCGCTTCCCAGTGATGACTTTTTAATAATGTCATTGTTTTCTGCCTACAGGCTCTGCCTCATGTAGCTCTGCTCATCGTGATGCTCTTCTTTATCTACTCTGTCGTTGGGATGCAGGTACAGAATTCAAACTGCAAAAAAAATGTCACTGGTTACACTTTGCTATTTTTTGTTATTGATGATTGACGCTGAATTTTAAATGGCATTGTTTCAACCTTTAGATCTTTGGAAAGATAGCATTAGTGGATGGTACTCAAGTCAACCGCAACAACAACTTCCAGACATTCCCTCAGGCTGTTCTGATGTTATTCCGGTGAGACCAGGTTCTGGACTTCAATTGTGTTTTGAACACAAAACATCATTTCATTGTTTGGTTTATGTTTACATATCCAGATGTGCTACTGGAGAGGGTTGGCAAGAGGTCATGATGGCGTCAATGTATGGAAAAAAGTGTGACCCCAAGTCTGACTTCCTGCCAGGAGAAGAGTACACCTGTGGGTCCAATTTTGCTGTCTTTTACTTCCTCAGCTTCTACTGTCTCTGTGCCTTCTTGGTGAGAATTCAACATTTTTCTTTATCTATTATATATATTCATATTATAGGGATGATATATGAAACAAACAATATTTATTTATTGCCTATTCTAGATCCTCAACTTGTTCGTAGCTGTAATTATGGACAATTTTGACTATCTGACCCGTGATTGGTCTCTGCTTGGTCCACACCATCTGGATGAGTTTAAGAAGATCTGGGCTGAATATGATCCCGAAGCTACGTGAGTGTGAAATCTCATTTCTTAACTCATTTCTTTTCAAATAAGCCTTGGGATGCTGTTTAATTGGGTATTACTCGCGACGTTCCTCTGATCTAACAGGGGAAGAATCAAACATCTGGATGTGGTGACGCTGCTGCGAAGTATTCAGCCTCCTCTGGGCTTTGGCAAATTCTGTCCTCACCGGGCTGCATGCAAGGTACAGAAAGGCCTAAAGTAGCACTGTGTGGTGCTTGCAAGTATGCAGGAGCCCATATTAAAGTTTTCCTGCTTTTTGTAGCGCTTGGTCGGTATGAACATGCCTCTCAACAGTGATGGCACGGTCACCTTTAATGCCACGCTTTTCGCTCTGGTCAGGACTGCACTCAAAATTAAAACAGAAGGTACGGTATACATGTTTTATGCAACATACATGTTTCCTTCAGCCTCATCTGCTACTACTGTAACAACGCTCCATTATCTTGAATCATTCCTAACAGGTAACTTTGAGCAGGCCAATGAGGAGCTGAGAGCCATTATAAAGCAGATCTGGAAGCGCACCAGCATGAAACTGTTAGACCAGGTCATTCCTCCTATTGGAGGTGAGGCAGTAGTATATGTCATGTTTCACATTTACAAAATAATCCAGCGTCTCTGAACACAGAGTGCACTGTGATTATGTTATGTCTGGTTATAGATGATGAGGTGACTGTGGGGAAATTCTACGCGACCTTCCTTTTGCAAGACCATTTGCGCAAGTTCATCAAGCGTCAAGAGGAGTATTACGGCTACCGTCCAACTAAGAAGAGTGCCTCAGGTCCAGAGATCCAGGTGAGCTGGGGTTTTCCTTTTCCGCTTACAGTGCAAGTAAATGTACTCTATACTGTAAATCAGCAGTACTCAGCTTTATCTCTCGGTGATATGTTCCTCTGTCCTTCATTTATCCACATTCTCCATGTTTTTCTAGGCGGGGTTGAGGAGTATAGAGGAAGAAGCAGCTCCTGAAATGCACAGAGCCATTTCAGGAGACCTGCAGAATGAAGAAGAGATGGAAAGAGCCATGGAGGAGGCAGGAGAAGAGGCCATTTACCAGGTGCAAAACAACGTCGGCAAAGATACGGTGCATTCGTATTCCCATTCTGCAGCACCTTTGTTATGGCCTCCTTTATTTGTTTTATTAATAAAAAATCTTTAGTGGATGGAGACTTTTTTTGGGCTTTTCATCCATTAGAAACCTTTCTGAAAACTTGAAAAGCAGTCAGATGACATCAACATTTCGTTAAACCTGCCTTTACGTTGTTGCGTACTATTTCATTATTAATATGTATCTTGCTTTGTATTTGCAGCGTTCACACCACCTGTTTGGTAACCAGGTAGAGTCGTTCTCCACTGAGCCGGCTAACACTCAGTCCCAACAGGTGACCAACATGCGGCCACTCAGTTTCTCTGAAAGCCAGCCCGAGTCCCCACCAAGCTCAGCCTCAGCCTTGGTGTCTGGTACAGAATTTTTCCCCACAGCTCCACCAAAGAGCAACACGAACAACAACGCCTTTGCAGAGTGAGTACCAAAGTGCTCTCCTGATCAGTATGATGGCGTACCAGTGCCGTTATGAGTGATCATTTTTGTTCCCTCTCAGATTTTCATTTGAAAGAGAAAGGACTCCGGATGAGTTTTACAATCCTTGTGAGGATGAGGAGGCAGGTATGGCACAAGCAAGAGATGATATGCTGCATGTGTTAAATCGAAACCACAGAAGAAGTCCAATCAAAGATGAAGGTCTTTGATAAGACTTTTTAATGTGGCCATGGAAAATTCTGGAGGGATAATAACTCCAAATTAATAAACTGAGACATGAGCCATAGGAATGCTTCGTAATTGCTTATTTATATATTCATTAATGTAATTATTTTACCTCTTTCAGCCAGCAGACATGCCTGGAACTTCACAGTGAGAACAGGCAGAACACAGGTAATATTTTATTGAAGGTTGACTCATCCAACAACAGATTATGCAGGCGATATATGAATACTTACCTTCTCTATGCAGTTCCCTTATGACCCCAACTATGGTGACAGTCAGAGTCAGAGTTCACACACTGCAGCCGACCACCTCGTCCAAGAGGTAGGTGTCAAAGTGGCTGATCAGGTCTTCTTTTCTACTCTAATTAAATGCCACGTCTAACATCTGCTGTCAGGTTTGTCAGAGATGGGTTACGTTAAAGCTAGTTCTGGACTGAATTAACCTGTACAATAACTGAAAGGATTTAACATAACACAATGGTTATTAATACACTAAAAATAATACTGTATGCGAGCACAAACCTGAATGTTGTTGTTTCTTTAGGCTCTAGAGAAGAGTGGACTGGTCTCCCTGGCCAGGGACCCGGGCTTCGTCTCATTAACAAAGAAAGAGATGGCTGAAGCCATGCACATCTCAGTATCTGACATGGAGGGTGTGGCTCAGGGCATCCTCAAAGAACGCTCCAGCAGCATGACCCCCGTTAAAAAGAGGCGTCCCATCCCTGTCCCTTCTCCTGCCCCAGCGGCGGCAACAGTGGTAACAGGCCGGCCAGATCCAGCTGTGAGGAGAAAGAAACGTCCGATTCCCACGGTTCCCTCCGCACAGGGACCGTCTGAAACCGACTCCGGAGTGTAGGAACTGTCACCTGGATTTTACATGGTTATCATGACAGTTTTGTATTTTTAGTGTGTGACTCCAACTCACATCACTTTACCAAGCTTGTTGCTTCTTTGAAAATCTGTAACAGTCAGGATGGCTCAATGCCTGCAGACAGTTGGGAGGTTTCATGTTTTGGTTGAAACATTAACTGAGAAGTAACAATATATCTAATAATGAAACATCTAATACTTCAGATTTGACGAATTAATAAAAACACTGTACTTGTCTCAGAGTAAATGGATTGATGCACTTCTTTCTTTGTAGTGTTTGTTGAGGTTATCCATTCCATAGCCTTTGGGACAGCCACGTCAGTGAGCCGCGTGTCTTACTAATGAGGAATGAGGAAAGTCGGAAAGTGACCTGTGGTGAAAATGTCACTCAGTGAATTCATACAGAAGGTAACTTTACTGCATCTTTACTGTGATGCAGTTCAAACAAGACAATGGCACAGGACTCCACTAGGGGGAACCAGTGGTTTCTTTGCATTCAGGCCCCAAAATATTGAAGCATCTTAAAGGGGCTCTGGTGCTAACAGTGCAAGATGAAGGTTGTGAAGCAGTGTCCTCTGATCTATTAGGATTTCACTGTGTTGTAATCTGTTAGTCTCGAACGAGATTTCTTTTGCTCACAAATGTTGTTATATGAACCATGAAAGGAAACTGAGGTCAATCTAATGGAATTATTAACTACTGATCTAGCTATAATAAATATTTTATGAATTTCAAACACAAACTGAAGCAGTTGAGCGGTGCCTGCAGTTTTTACGTCACTCTAACGCTTCACACATGAATTTGTGATGAATAAGTGTTGGGAGAAATTTAGTAAAGATTTATCAACATACCTGGGGTATGGTTGATTTAGCTTGATATGTCACTGAAACTTGTCGTTTTATTCATAACTGTGTGGATAGGATTGTTGCATTGTTTCATGTTTGTGCTTAACATCAGGTATCGACAGGACTCTTTTGTTTCATACATTATCCTCTGACCTGCTGTCATGCATACTAATTGTTTAAAATTATGGAGATACTAGTCGTTTGAGTTATCCTCCCATCATAATTCTAAAGTTCTAAATCTGTCCCACTAAGGGTTGGTTTTACTTTGGTATGTTCACCATTGGCAAAAAAAATAAATCATCCAAAAAATGTACTTCGAGGTTTTATTTAATGACTGATGTCTGACAACGAAATGATAAGTGTTCAAATAATCAAAACTAATGAGAGAAATATACTTGTGCAACGAGTTAATGCAGACACAGGCTTTATTGAGAAGCAAAGTGAACGCTTTCATTGGTGCCTCTGCAGACGTTTGTGTGAAAACAAGGACTATAAATAGCCTCGCCTACCAAAGCCCTATTCCCCCTTATGGAATATAAACTAGTGCAGCAAAATAAATGCTACATTGAGGATCGGTTCAAACATATTCATATGAAAGCTACTTTAAAAACAGCCCGATGAAATTACAAAACAGCACATGAGTTGCAAGAATGTATTATAAACAAGATAAATGAGTTTAAATAATTCAAATTTTATTGAAGCAAAGCAATCGATAAAACAGGCCGAACAGTTTCAGCATGAACTCATGCTGAGTTTTCTGCCTACCAAAGTTGATTCAGATTATTACTCAGGGAATAAAAAAACTTCTAAGTAGCAGAGCAGTGATAGCCTCAGTTCCATGATCTCATAACAGCTCTGCCAGCTGCTGCTGCTAACTGCAGGTTTTATTTAGCTTTTGCACATGGGAATGTATCCATCATACTGTAACAACAGATTCCTCATTAAGCTTTAAAAAACAAACAAACACAGGCACACATATGAAATTGCAGTTAAGTACAGAGAAGAGGAAACAAGCAAGAGCTTTAAAGCACACAGCTGGAAAGACGGCCATGAACAGTATAAAAGTTATGAAAACAAAAATTGGCTTTAGGGATGTTCGAGACACTTAACCACATGATACAAATTCTACAGCTTCTTAAAAAGCACCCCACACAATTATATTGGAAAACTGATAAAGGACTGGTTTTTATAAATGTACATACATCCTGGTCATTACGGTCTATAAAGAAAATAAAACAACTGAAGCTCAATAAGTCACTACTCTAATGTTTTTGTTTTTTTTAAAGGAAATAACATGTGAGACCTAATGGATACATCATCTGTGACTACAAGGTTACAATGAGCAATCCAGAAAAAGTAACCATGGAAACATCCAACTTCACAAAATAGCAGTGCTGGGAGAGCTAGTCTTACTCATTTGGATTTGGGTTGGCATCGGGATATTGCGAGAGGTCAAAGGTTAGCACTTTGCTTATGACGCAGTCTCCTTGCTGTTGATGGAAGAAAAAAAGAAAATTAGTTCATTGTTTCCGAATCAGCATTGACTTCACAGCTCAAGATGCTTAGGTTTTATTGGCCAAATATCAAACAGGATCTTTTAATTCTTAGATACACTGCACGTGGTTTATGATGAGAATGTTATTGCATGTCTGTATATGAAGAATATAAAGTGTTATATGAATCTAATGAACTCCATTCTATTGCTGTCTCAGCTCCAGGTTCAGAAGTTTAACGTCTAAAAACAGCCTGACTACTGAAAATTCAGCCATCTCAAGGCTATATTTTAGTATTTTGCATAAAGCTTTATATGCATAATACTCAGAAATGCATCTCGCCGGTTGGGTCAACACTTTGCTTAGCTTAAAACACGTCACAGGTCACAATACAATATTAGGAAGTACAATGTGCAATGAATATCCTGCAGAGAAGCAGAACTTTTTCTGTTTGTTTGTTTTTTTCCGAGCAGTTTCAGAAAGAAGAGAAGACGGGCTTCACGGGGATATTTGGTGTATCGTGGTAACACAAAGCATTCGCAGTCTAAACAGACAGATTTTACCATGTGCTCTTCACATTACTGCAAATCCTCCACTATTTTAAGAAAGTTCAAATGGTTCCTGAAAGATGAGAATTATTTTATAATTTTAAAGGCGAAATCACAAACGCAGCCTGTGTGATACTCGGGTGATAACAGGTTAATGACCCTGCATGCTGGAGATACAGATGAGCCACCCAGTCAGAAACTGTGACCGTCAATACATAACTGTATCCAGAGAATCTTTGATTAGGAGTTTCTGTTGCAGACATTAGTTCATACTGATGAATCCTGGGTAAATTCCTTCTTTGCTTTGTGAATAGATTCAACAGCCATTATGCTCAGCAGGAGACATCTGGTGCAGTCAATACGTGTCTCAGTCTCGTGACACTGGCGTATTGTGAGTGCTAGAGTAGAGTTTATATGAAAAATGATGCATGAAATGGGGACATTTTCTTAACAAACCATAAAGACTTATCTATAGCATAACTTTATATGACACATAATAATATGCATTATTTTATGGGCTAAATTTAATATCACAAAGCAATGCACATGCTTGATCTTTATCGACTTTTATTCAGTTATTATGGCTTCTTTTTTGTTGTGGTTTTGTTATGGTAGCGTTCTTGTTGTAAAACAATGCTGAAACTACACAGCTGCACTTTTTAAGTGGTGCTTCAAGTAGTACTAATTCGGATCTAAGCTGATCCGCTCTTTGGGGATTTTATCCGTCTCTAATTCAAAACAAAACAAAAAAAAAGACTCACCTCTGGATAAACACCTATGAGAGAGTCTGCCTTGGTGTAGAATTCCTCCTTCAGAGAAATGACAATGGCCTGGAAGTTCTCCATTGACTGGTCTTTGATGTAGTTGGCCACCTTGAAGGTACAAAGAGAAAGCATTAAGACTAATGCACTAAAATCACAAGAAATATTAATTTAAAAACAAACAAACAGCTCATTATATCAACGTTTATTCTCTAAACAGACCTTGCCAATATTAGTGTTGTCCAGAGCTGCGTCAATCTCATCCAGCACAAAGAAGGGGGCGGGTTTGTAGCTACAGAGAAACAAGAAAGATGTAAACAGTCAACTTCCGTCAAGTCATACGTGTATTAAAAATTCCTCTGCACATCTCCCTTGTTTCACCTGTGAATAGCGAAGAGCAGAGCCAGGGCGGCAACAGTTTTCTCTCCTCCTGACAAGTTGTCCATTGGTCTGAACCTCTTGCCTGGGGCCACACAGTTATAATTGATACCATCCAAATATGGCTCCTCTGGGTTTTCTGGACCTAAAAATGCCTAAAGAAGAAACATACGCTGATTGGTAAACGCAACTTGGGCACAGGCACAAATGGATATATATCAAATTTACCATGTACCAAATTCCACACATAAAACTGCTTCCTGTCATGGCATTAGACATAGTTAATGATATGTAATGTGGCAAGTCTCTAAAAACACACCTGAGCACTACTGTTGCGTGACAGAGCCTTGTAGATCTCATCGATATTGGTGGACACCGACTCAAAACAGTTATTAAAGCGATCAAATCTTTCCTTCTTGATCTGCTCAAAGGCTTGCTTGGCCTTTTTGGCTCTTTTCCGAGCAGCCTCAAACTCTGAAAGAAGAAAGGAAACCAAAAAAAGCATATGATACAAGTTTAACAAGAGGTCTTCAACTTCCTGTCCCCTTCCACATTTCACCCCAGCTTCTAACATGAGACTGCCATCTCACCATCACTGGTCTCTTGGAATTTGTCCCTGACACTCTCAAGCTTCTCCATAGCCTTCATGTTGGGTGCACTGATCCTCTGCAGGATGCTCTGCTGCTCATTCAGACGCTGCTGCAGTGTGTTCGTCTCAGCCTTGATCTCTTCCTCTGACAGTGCATCCTTTAGGAAGATCGAAGAATAAATGTATTAATTTACATGCATCTACAAAATGTAAGTACAAAATCTGACTTTAGCTATAGAGATCACCTCTGCGGCAAATTGCTCATTTTCCTACTTGGTATATTTTAATGTGTAAAGAAAATTTTTATAATATTATTTGGACCCACCTTGAGGTCTTCAGACAGGTTGCTGTAGTCAATTTCTATAAGAGCCTCTTTGGCCAAAACACTGCTGGATGTCCTTTGGCTGCTGGACTCATCCGTCTGGGAACTCCCCTTGAACAGTAAAAACAAAAAGACGGCTGTCGTTTTCTGCTTCGGTCTTAATGGAATTACAGTTAGAGCAACGATGGTTTTGTTAATGTACCTCTCCCTGGCTGATATCATCCATTGTTCCAGAACGAAGAGGCAACCTGATATCCTGCATTTTGCAGGCTTGCAGCAGGTTGTGACGGTCACTGCGCTTCTGCTCCAGTTTGGTCTCGATGGCAGTGACCTCCTTCTGAAGCTGAGTCAACTCCCTGGAATAATAAAAAGTTGTTTGTAGAACAAACTCACTCAAACATAAAATCATATTAAGAAGATATTAAAAAAAAAAAAACTACAGTGCATATGTCTGCAGTCACTGACTTGTTTGCACCACCCAGTTTTTTGCGAATCTCCTCCATCTCGTGATTTTTATCATTGACTTCAGATTTCTTGGTGAGATGCTGGTTCTTCAGGTCCTGCAGCTGGGCCATTGTCTCATCAATGATTTTCATGTGTCTGTGCTCCTCCTACAAAGCACGCAAGAGGGATTAAAAGTGATGTCAAAATCAAGGGCAAAACATTTTCATCGTCTAACTTTGTTTTCACCTTCTTAAGTCTCTCGATTTCAGCCTCGTCCTTCTTCACAGTCTGTTCCCACATCATGACCTTCTCCTGGTCTTCCTTCAGCTGATTCTTCTCATAGTCCAACTGGATACCCAGGCGGGTCTTTTGAGTCTCAAACTCAAGACTAAGACAAAAAAAAAATGAAGTTATGCTTCAACAAACAGAGACAGATTCACTATTAGCTAACTGTCCTGCATCAGAAGCGACTGGATTACTGAACTCACCGCTTCTTTGCAATCTCATTCTGCCTCTTCACTTTCTCCTCCTCAAACTCTCTGATATTCCTCACTCCAATCTCCTTACAGAATTCCACAAACACCTCATCCTCCACCTGGGAAACAGAAACAATGTTGTGCAATGTTACATGTTCATAAACGGACTTCTAACTGCAGCTCACTCTGTGCCAGTCTCACCAGGTTCATGCGGTCTCGCAAGTCAGTGATTTCCCGCTCACGGGACTGGATGATCCTCTTGATGTCATTGATGCGAGGGCCAAAGTTTGCCAATTCACTCTCTAGCTTAGACTTCTCCTGTATCACAGAGTAACAGAAAAGCATTTAATGCAAGGGTCACTGTTTCTAACGGTAAGAGGAAAGAAAGCTGTTACTGAGCCGTACCTGCATATTGAGGGAGAGGTGACGGGTTTTTGTCTGCTCCAGATCACTCTGTGAGTACTTGAGTCTCATCTGCAGACCGTGGGCCTGAGACTGCACCTGACGGAGCTCTGCCTCCTTCCTCTTGGCCTTCATTTGCTCCTGCAGAGGAAAACATTAACATTAAGTGGATATTCATGAATTGTTCATTTAATAATTAAGGGAGTACAAAATAACAACAATTATTTTAGTCAGAGGTTAGTCAGCATAAAGTGCTTCATGGTGACTCTTACTAAAAATCTGTCGTCCCAACAAACTCTCTCATGTGTGTCATATATTTAAAGTCACCTTGAGCTCTTCAGTGAGTTTCTCCTTTTTCTCTTTGAGCTTGTCCACTGCCTTCTCATCCCATCGTCTGGCCTTAGCTTTCAAGTCGCTGGCACCTCCAGAGATGACTCCAGACTTCTGGAACAGAGTACCGTCCAGGGCTACCGTCTGGACACCGATGAATAAGAAGTTAGTAGGTAGAAGTAGTTATTATGCATTCTCACATCTATGAATCATCCAATCATCCATCTTTAAATTAGGCTAAGTACCTTGTGCCTGTATGGCCCTCCAAAAGCAATTCTTCGCGCATCCTCAACATTCTCGCAGACCAGAGCATTGCCACAAGCGTACTGCAGAGCTTTTTTGATGTGGGGAGGTTCATAGCGAATCACATCAATCACCAGCTTGGCTCCTCGCAGTTCTCTGAGTTTCTCATCGGTTGGTTTCACCTTTGAAAAGACAAGTTTTAAATTTTCTAGACAATATTTACAGTGTGAACGGCACTAAGGAAAGAACATTAATGACCTGAGGTTGGGATTATTTTACAGTTAAGTAGCATTTTATATAAAGAACCTCTGCGGGGAAAAAAGGTTCAAATTGTCAGTGAAAAAAGATTATTTATAGGCTTGACAACATTTATCCCCCCCAAAAAAAACAAACAAAACAAAAACATAAAGACAGAAGTATAATTTTGGCTTTAAAAATTGCAGAAAGCAATGTTGCCCATCCTGCCATGAATTTGCTCTCTCTATGACATTAAAACATGTTGCAGGAATTGTCCGCAGGGAAAATTAGGTTAGCCAAATATTTCAAGTGAGGACCAACTCTGAGAAACTTTAACAAAATATTATCTGGATACATAATCATTCAGCTGATCACCTTTCACCCAACAGGGATATTCAGGGTTCACGCCTATTTTTCAGGGTCAAATTCAAGCACTTTTTAAGCACTTTCAAGGTCAATTTTCAAGCTTCAAGCATGATTCACTCGTTTAACTAAGTAAGACCAAGTAAAGATTAAAACAAATCATCTTAGGTCGACTTAAATGTCCTTTGTTCCCCTTGTGTAAGAACAGAGAAAAATGCACCACACAAAAATACTGAAAAAGGAAATGCTCGCCTTATATGCAAATACGGTACAAACTCAAAAAACACATTTCTCTTAAAAACTAAGATGTGAAAATGTGAACAAATCAACTCGTTAGAGATATTCATCTCCACTTGAAAAAAACAGCAACCCCACATAACAAGAAAACTGCACCAAACACCACAATAATACACAGCAAGGCCAAATGAATGAGTCTTCTCATCAGCGATTGACGCTTCTTAGCTATGTGACACAAAAATAGGAGACAGATGTTTGTTTGTTTTTAACTAGTTAAGCACCCACGCCCAGAAAAATTGGGGCAAAGGGGAGAAGATCAAGTTTAATTGTTTAAAACACAAGGTCAGGAATATAAGTGCAGACATGAGGACTGTCACAGGAATATCCATATTTTGATTTATGATTTTCTGGAGTTAAATGTGAACCAAAGCATATTTTCAAAGGTGTTACTTTTTTAAAAAAATCTAGGGGAGGGAAATAAAAAAATCCAATTTTTATATGTTTGAGTCACAGTAACTTTTTAACATAGTAGTTTGTAATTGCAGAGAATGCCCCATTTATTTTGGTCATTTCATTTTCAAGCAGCAAGCTCAGAAAACCCCTGAGGGCCTAACAGGTTAAAGTTAATTCCCAATAAAACTTACTGTGAGATGTTTGACTACACTGCTGTCTGTATTATTGTTAAAGTCGCCTTTAAAGTGTTTATTCTAATAACATCTTGTACAGTAAGACAGGCATGGAGAACAGCGCTGACTGGGAGAGGCTTTGAACAGATGACACACTCAGTTCAATTCAACATATAAGACTTTAAGACAAACATCGACCTAAAATCTATTTATTTAATCTGTGGTATAATTATGTAAAATTATAATGTATTGTTCATCTCCCTTAAATAAACAGGCAGCCTTAAAGCATGAAACATTCATATATTAAAACACTTAAATCTGTCTGTTGTCTCAGTGGCTGATAGGGCCCCACAGGTGTCAATGTGAGCTTGAAGCCATTTATAATTTTTAAGTTGTTTAATGTGTATGTAATGTGCAGCCCAGGCAGAGAAATTTTACTTTTACACATCGAGACTCATTTCTCTATCTGATAAGAAAACTATTCGGTCAGATAGTTATTTGTAGTGAATGAAATATAGTTTCAAGCCCGTTTAAGCACCACATCTGAAATTCAAGCACTTTTCAAACCTTGAAAAGACAATATTGTTTTCAAGGATTTCAAGCACCCGTAAGAACCCTGGATATTATTCTCCAGAGCAGAGCAGAGATTTAAAATCAGAACTCCAGCAACGCAGCAGCTCATCTAGTTCAGGACCCATCACAATTCACAGCTCATTGCCCACAAACCTAAAAACGTGACCCATGAGGATTCTTTGGAAAGTCTCCGTAGAACAACAGATGATCCTGTTTTACCATTTCACTCAAAGTAAATAACATTTTAATCAAATTCAAACCAATAATGTAGGTAAAGTAGTTCACCTTGTGAACTACGTCTGAGTCGATGGATGTATGGATGGACAGACAACGCTTTGTGCTTCCCCAAGTTTTACAAGACTGACAATTTAGCTCACAGGCTACACCCATCAAGGACATAATTTTATTATGAATTGTTCAAAGCTCTCAGTTGGAGTCATTACTTTTATATACTTACTTCAAGGTAATCAAGAGGAAGGAAGGTCTCCGGCTCTCCTCTCTGCTCCTTTATGTACTGAATACAGTCTCTGCCAGTCTTCTCTGAGTCAACAATGATGGCGTCCATGTTCTTACCCAACACTTTAGTCACAGCGATTTGATATTTCTTCTGAGTGGGCTGACACAGGTCGATCAGACGACCATACTGAAAACACAACCGGTAAACGTTTGTTTGTTTAGTGCTCTTATGCTCAATGTTTAAATGCTTTCACCAAAAAGAAAAGAAAAGCAGACCCGGCATGGGTATAGTGCCAAAGGTGCCTTACCACAGAGCCAGGATAGAGTCTTTTTATACTCTCCATGATCTCGGCCTTGCGTTGCTGGCGACTGTTCTCCTGCCTGTCGATTCTGGCGTCTCCAAGCTGCTCCATCACCTAAACCACAGTCCAATAATAAGGGGGTTCATCAGAGGTGCTACGATAGGTGACGTATTCACTTCCCATAACAGATGTAAGAAATTTATAGAATCCAGTATTACCCAAGCTACTGTGCTAACATGGATTAATGACCCACAAAGCAATGATTTATTTAATCAAGTCTACTGATTGACACAAAGAAATAATGCTTTGTCTTGTACAGTTCAGGAAAATATGAGCTATAGAAAAAGGCTGATGTCTTTAGCAGCAGAGTTACCACATGCAAAAATTAACTAACTCAATTAGAGTAGATTCAACTTGTTGTTGGTGCTGATTTCTTTCTTTCCTGTGTATTGAGTACCTGATTAAGCTCCATATTGATCTCATCGATCCTCCTTTTGGCCATCTCCACTTCCTCAGTCAGCTCTTCCTCCATACGCTTCTGCTCATCTAGTGATTGCCTGATGGGGAAAGAAGGGAAAAAAAGGATGTGAATCACACAGTAAACCTGAGAAACCTATAAAAATAAGTTTGCCACAGCTCCGCTCAAAACCATCCAAAATTAAGAGCAGCATACCTGCTGGTGGCAATATAATCCTCCAGTTTTTCAATACGTTTCTGGTTTTCCTCGATTTCACGGATCTTCTGTTTAATTTTGGCCTAAAGAGAAACAACAACTTTTATCAAATCAATTTTGTTCTGGCTCATAAAACTTTTCCATGGTTTTCCATTTTTCTCTCCTTTACCTCTGTCTCCACTTTCTTTCTCTCCTCTAAGTCAAGGCGGTCCTGGTCAGCCTTCTGGTCACGGTTGAACTTCTCCAGCTCCTGTGCCAGCGTGGCAGCACGTTTGCTGGCCTCCTCCTTCAGACGATGATACTGCTTCACCTGGAAGAAGGGAGACAAAGAGTGTGCATTTTTCAATTTCATGAAACATTATAATTTTACTAAAATCCTGTAACTAATTTGGTATTTTTTCAAGATAAAATGTCTAAAATGTAGTTTTCACACATCAGACCTGATTTTCCTCCAAGGTGAGATCCTGGCCTTGACTCTGCGCCTCCTCCTCCATTCTTTCCTCAAACTCTTGCTTAGCCAGCTCCACTGCCCTCATCTCTTTATCCAGCTCATCCATGTCTGCCTTCCGCTTCTTGTACATCTTCTGGGCATTTTGCAGTGATTTTCTTGCTGCCTCAAGCTTCTTGATTTTGTGTGAGGTGTTCTCTTTGGCTTTGATGTACTGAGGCCTCTTTTGGTTCAACTCAGAGTCCTTCTCCCTGTAGTCAAGTCAACCGTTTAATGTAAGACAAATGACTAATGGTGCATTAAGCTTTAAATGTCAAAACTTATTTTATTTAATGCCACTTACTTAATTTCTTTCTCAATGGTCTGTTGCTCCCTCATCAGCCTGCCCAGCTCCTTCTTCTTGTCCTTCAGCTCCTCCTCCACATGGTCCATCTTTTTACGGTCCTTATCAATCTCCTTGTTCCGCTGCCCAAGCTCTTTGTTCAGCCTCTCGATCTCAGTCTCATTGTGGTACAGTTTGAAGAGCTGCAACTGTACACTAGCTCTGGCTACTTCATCCTTAAGACGCTGGTAACGCTCGGCCTGGTAAAATGAAGGAAAAGAGAGAAGCGAGCAAATCATGATTAGAGATGTAACTGATTCCACATTTCATGACCAATGAGAATTTGAGGTTTTTCCATCAGATAACCCAAAAAACTAATCACGAAAATTCAAACGTTTGTTTCAAGGCTATTTTTGAGTCATTTCAAATAAGAAACACACAGATTTGTTGCCGATTACAGTGTAACAATCTTTACTTCATCTTTGTGTTGTTCACCTAACACCAGACTTTCTCTCTTATATAAATATATGTGGGATCGATTTATATGCAGGATTGGAGTTGAAACTGTTACATTGCTGAAAGCTTATGTTGAGCTTAGCTAAAAGTTCCTAGTTTGTCTTTTACTGTTGAAATTTGGTGCATTCATATGAATGACAAGTATTTGCATTATCTGGAATTATATATTACCTAAAATTTGTTAGAGTAGAAACAGGCTATACCACTCAATGGATCCTGTATGGAGGAATTCAGTAAATGCCAAATAACCATAGACACTGACATGACACTTTGTATCCTATGCAGACTCAGTAAAAATGGCAAACCTCTTCTTTCTCTTGCTTAGCCTCTTTGCGCTCTGCAGCGATGTTTTTCTTGCGATGATAGTTGAACTGCGTGTCCTCCTCTGCTTTCACCATCTCCTTCTTCCTCCGGTCATACTCCTGGGCCAGCTCTCCTGAACGGGAGATCTCTTCAAACAGCGCCGTACGCTCTTTGGGGTTCTTCATGGCAATAGACTCCACGGCTCCCTTAAAGGGAAATAAAGACAAAACTGAGATTTGAAATAGCAAATAAAATGTTACCTGGTGTTAATTTAATCTCTGGTGTAACTGACCAAGTCACGTTCAAACCAATGATACACACACACACACACACACACTAAAAACTACTGCACTATCCAATCAAAATAACCTAGTGGATTAGTACAGGAGTACTATGAAAGACTGTCTGTGCGTAAATTGCTCTTGAAAAGATCTTGACAACATTTACAAGAATGAAATCTTACCTGAAAGACCAAGAAGTTCCTAGCCTTTATCAGAATTCCAAGTTTTTCCAGTTCTTCACTGTATTCAGGCAGGCCCACTACTTTACTGTTGATGCGATACTCAGAGGAAGAACCTGGTGCATATTCCAAAAACAAAACAAGCATTAGCTCATCATCAACACACACAAATAATATATATATATATTAATATACAAATATATACTATACTATTAAACTACATTATTTTATATACTATAGTAAACAAGTGCATTTTATTCACAATTTATAAATGTAACAGATTTTAAATATTTTTGACCCACCAAATTGCAAACATGTGTAAAAATGTTTTCTTAGACGATGAGTCAATTTTTGAAAACTGATATCCATGCAGCTTTACTACTATCCTTTTATTCAGCTGAAAAGCATTCAAATTTTACTAGATCAGTGTCTTTTAATTCACACAGACAACTATTCAAAAAGAAAGTTAATTATATATTAAAGGACGGTTGGTAATGGAGCTTTGTACCAATAATGACTCTTGTGAAGGCACGTTCTTCTCCATTATCTTCCTGGTACACCATGCTGACAAAGGCTCTGTTGGCAGCTGGCTTCCCTACAGGCGCTCCATGGATTAGATCCTTCAGAGTCTTCACACGCAGGTTACTTGTCTTCTCTGCCAACACGAAGCTGATGGCATCCATAAGGTTGGACTTTCCTACAAACATTATGATGACATTGAAATCTTAGTAAACTTTGGGACCTTTTTATATTAAAACACACATGTTAAGACCATGTTGCTGCTTGCTTCTATACATAAACAACAACTGTATATAGGCTTTAATATCCCTTATGTAAAACATACTTTGTTACCTAATATTCATTTTTACATCCCATCTCATATTCTTATATCTCTGTTTTATTTAATTTTATTTTTGATTTATTCTAGTTGTACACTATGGAATGGGGATAATATGCATGTCCTGTAAATATTATAGGAAAGTTCACCTTTTATTTGTACAGTCTGGTGCAAAACAGCAGTTCTGCAATAAAATGCATCTTATTGGCTATTAGTATGCAGTTTTTACACGTTGTGTTGGCCAGATAATTTTGATGATGCATTGCACTGTATTACGAGAAAAGACCGTTGAAAGACTTCGTCTTTCTCTAGTGTAAAGGTAGGTCCAACCCCAATGTTTACAAATATATTAAGTGCCTATACGACATAAGTGCTTAAGCAGTCTAAAGGAATTGCTTCAATTAAAATGCAAATACGTTATTCTACAAACTGACAACGATTAATACACCGAAATAAAATTTAAATAACTACTCTAGTGGCAAATATGGATATGAAACAATACGATACATCACACTACCAACAGCTGAACCCCCATACAGTTCAGCTATGCACAGACTGAGAGTTATGATCTAAAGAGAAAGGGGCTGTGGAGCTGTGTTTACCGTTAGGCACAGCTAGCAGTTTGCATTTCGCATTAGCTTCGAGTTTATGTTAGCTGTTATTACATACCAGATCCATTGGGTCCGATGATTGCAGTAAATTTGTGAAAAGGTCCGATGATCTGCCTTCCTTTATACGACTTGAAATTTTCGATCTCTATCAGTTTTAAATAACCCATCTCGTTATATTTGTTTAGCTGGTCTGCAGTGAATATTAGCTTAGCAGTTAGCTAATGCTAACAACCAATGTTTACCCGGTAAGCTGTTGCAAAGACGCAGTGTGCACGAAATGAATGAACCGCCCTGGTCAATCTACTGCTGCTCTATGCACAAGTTACATTATGATCTGCGCAAGCGTTTTAAAAATTAAAATGAAAAATATAATCTTTATCAAATATACTCGGTACGGCGGCGACAACAATGCGCCATTTTACAATCCAACAGGAAGACCCACAAGCGCGCGAGACACGAAACCTCACAGTTTCTCGCGAGACAAAATTTAGTTGTCTGGAGTTTGTCGTTTTTTGATTGTGATCGACCTTGGATATCACTTTTTACTACTATTAATGCTACTTTATTACAGAATATACACATTATTAAAAATAAAAAGACATTTCCTTAGCTGGTCCTGTCACTCTTGTTATGTGTTTCCAGCATAGCGATGTGTGGCCACTTGTTTCCATGGTTACCAAGGGTCTCCAAACACAACAGCAGCAGATTTACATTCACTGATATTGAAAGAAACTGAACAGATTTATAACGTCAGCGGTAAGTTGATCAGAGGTTTATGTCCATTTTTAAGGAAGAGACATTTGATTTAGTCTACTTCTTCTTTAAATATGCCTTGCCTTTGGTTTTTGATGTTATCAGGTGATGACAGGAGCAATCGCTCTGAAGATGAACCCCACCAGGATTTTATATTTCAATCGGCATAATCATTTCTTTAATAATTTATTTTCAAGCAAGATTATCAGTTCCGATAATAAGTGTCGTAATGCTGTCTCTTTAGGAAGTCACTAGAAACTGTGAACATGTTCAAAGTGGATTTGCCTGTAGACGAGTCCACGGAAAAGACTGTGGAGAGGCGTAGGGCTGCAGAAACAGCACGCAAGGCCCGCATTTTCAACACCCGGCTTCGTGTGATGGGTCTCGACCTAGATACACTAAACCAACAAGTCCAGGAGAAGAAACACCAGCAAAACATGGAGAAACAAATGGACAAAGCTTTGGGTAAACTGAAGGACAGGGATGAGTTAGAATTAAAGCAGTTTAATTGCAGACATAATTCCTGCAAGACGCTATAAATGCAAGTCCCCTAGTCCCTTATTATTTCAGGCCCTCTCCATTAATTAGCTTTGGTTGGTCACAGGTGTATTTTTAATGTATTACAGATAAGTTGAGAATATACCAAGATGAAGCACTGGTGCAGCAGAACAATGCTGAAGAGGAGAAGCGAAGAGTTTTGAATTCTGAACTCACCAAGTACTGGGCTACTCATCAGCGCCCAGAGGACAGTCGTGATGCTGATCTTAAATTTGGCCTGAAGGGGGCATTCAAGATCGCCATTCCAGAGAATGAGCTAGGGCCTGCCAGTATGCAAATCTTTAAGGTAGGGCAGCTCTGACAAAGCAGGGGATTTGTAAGCTTTAAAGACCGGGAGGGGGGGGGTCCAGCTAATGGTTAAATATGTAATATTGTTACCTCTTATGGTCATCTGTCCTTGTTTCATGCACAGGGAGAGGGTGTCGGAGAGGAGCTGAGGATGAGAGAACAAATAAGAAAGACAGAACGAGATCTGCGAGCACAGATGGACGAGAATGAAAAACGGCACATGCGAGACAAGCACATAGGTGAAAAGAGACACACACAAGTACACACATTCACTAGCATTTCTAATGAGTTTACATCATTTACTCTACAACCTCTGTACATCACACACATGCTTCATGCTTTCCTGCACAAACAATCATACACTCCCATGCACAGCCCTTATTACCAGGTGACATTGATGGATGCTTATCCCTAAGAGCTTTACTGTAAGTGTGAAGTGTGCAGTTAAAGAGCCAAATACAACAGCTAAGGCAGGTGTGGAAAAACACACATCAGATGATCCCCAAATCATGTGTGTCACAGAGATGCTTGCGAGCAAAGAGCTGGTGCAACAAGACGTGAGAGGGGCTCAACAAGCTGCCCTCGAGGAGGTGTATAAGAGAGCCAGCCGCACCACGCTCGAGAACTACAATCAGGCTCTGGTACAGTATACAGATGGGCAAACAGATATGCACACACCACTCACTAATGTGAATGCTCAAGGCAAAATCTAAGGGGGGTGGGGGGTGGGAAGGGGCAAGCTGTGACATGATGTTGTCATGTGGGAATTGCAAGCTGAAAATGTCAAATGATGCATACACACACTTGGTGCAGGATGGCAGCAATCATATTATTTGGCACCAGGCAACATGGATGGTTAAACGGCTTTGATGTATGCATGGTTACTGTCTGTTTTTAAAAGCCTCCATTTAGCTCTTCCCTCATTTGCCTGAATGCACTCGGCTGAATCCCCCATTGGGAGGCATCATTGTAAATCCTTCAGGTCACTGTACTTTTTCATAGTGTTTAGTGGTTTCACTAATAACCACTCATGATGCACAAGCAAATACAGCTGACTGAGTGGCTCTCTCAGGACGACGTTCACCATATGGCTGACTGGTAGCTCTATGCTAGGAGTAACCACATTTTAGAAACTGGGTTTTGCAATGCTTCTGAATCATCAGTCATCAGTGGGATAATCAATTAACTGTCCCTGGATCTGTGTTAAAGCCTCACCATGTCCTGTACACACAGGCTAAAGAGCAAGCAGAGAAACTAGAGGAGCAACGCAAGAGAGAGGAACAGGAAAATCTGGCAGAGATGTGGCATACAATGACATCTGACATGATGACAGAGTGTGCAGAGGCAACAGAGAGACAGGTGGGAGGAGGGAGGCCACCACAGGTTCTACCAGACAGGTGGAAAGGAATGAGCCCCGAACAGCTGAAAAGCATTCAGCAGGAGAGAGAACAACAATGCCTTGAGAGACAGGTATTACACTCGGTACTCCACAGTAATATAGTCAAAGCTGCACACGGCCATCTGCCGCGACCATTTTGGGATGAAGGGAAAGAGTTTTTGACATCTGTGCCAACTTTTCTACACAGGTTGTTTTCAAAAAGGATTTCAGCTTTGAGGAGATTACTCACAAAGAAAATAATCCTAGACTTGAAAAAACAAAAACATAAGACGGGAATGTGAAACCTACAAAGTCTGTAATCACAAGTAAAAACAACCAAAAAAGCAACAGTGCAATATTACTAGTAAAAATATACATGTATATGAGATCGATACCTTCAGTCCATAAAATAGAGAAATATATTAAGATAATTAAAACTATTGACAGATGAGTATAAATGATCATTTAAAACCAATAAAATAAGTAGAATTAAAGTTCATAAAACAAAAAGAAATAAATAACTAAACTAAAATTCTTTACAAAATACATCAAAATACTAATGTCAGTCATTATTAAAGCAGAGTTAAGGGAGTCACCTGCTGACAACAGTCATGAAGGGGATGTCGTGTGTTGTCCAGTATGTTTAGCAGTTTGTGCAACATCCTGCTCTTAATAACTCCCTCTAGGGGCTTCAGGCTAGTCCCCAGCACAGACTCAGCCTTTAACCAGCTTGTTCAGCTTTCCAGCGTCACTGGCTCTGACGCTGCTACCCCAAAACAAACCTACAAAGAAGATTGCACTAGCAGTAACAGACAATAGTGTTTTACTGAATTCATTAAATGACCCAGAAAGCCTCAGAGTTGCATTTCCAGTCCAGTCTGTTATTGATGTGAATACCCAGGTTTTTGTAGCTCTTCTCCCACAGTGGAAATGGTGTTCAACTTAGGTTTGTCCCTCCTTTTTGTGTTGTTTTAAACACTGCAAATGTTGGAGTACTCCTGATGTGATTCAGAAGGTTGTTTCAGCAGCGAAAAGATAAAAGCCACATCACCAGTGTTGCTTAAGACTCTGTAAATAATCCATGAGGTCTGCGGGTAGCTTACTAGCTTGTCAGATAGATATTGAGGTCGCAAACATTGCGTCACCTTAAAAAAGCACTAACCTTTAAAAATCAATTCTAAAACTAATTGGAAGCTAGTAAATGTAACAGGAGCACTACTAGTGTCCATCAAGCCAGCGGTGCTCAAACCAGCATCCAGGCACTGAAAGTTGGTTTGAACAAGTAATAAAAGGTCTTATTTTAGTGTGCTGGAGATATTAGAAAAATATACCAGTGTATATCAGTTTTTTCCTTATTCAGGATGATGGTATCTTTCTAGTCTTTCTAGTGTACTAAAATAAGGCCCCAAACTTTCCATTAGTGCCTGGACCTGGATTAACATGATCAACATTGATTTCAAGATGCAATAGTGGCGAGAATAAGCACAAACATAAAGTGCTAACACAGAAAAAAACATTTGGGTGGATCCAGTTACCAAGCCATAAGACCTCCAGCAGATTATTTGGCTCTGAAGCTTTGCATTTTTCAGTGTTATCTACAGGCATGTTAAAGTCTCCCAAAATCAGCATGAAAGTCTGGGAACCTAAATCATTAAATAATGAAGCAGAATTGCCTTTAGGAGAACAAGTTTAGTGTGTTTTTAGATTTATTTCCTCTCTGCCTTCAGAAACAGCGAGATGCTGAAAAGATCCGTGAAGCAGCTTGGGACCTGAAGCTGCTGAAGCTGTCCAGAGAAGCTGAGAAGGAGGACCTGAGAGCAGCCGAGCTGAATAGAGAGCGGAGAATTCAGATGGACCGCTACAACATGCAGCTGGCCCAAGAGCAGCTGGCACAGTAAGCACTGCCCACATATTCATCCACTTTCTGATTAGACACTAATCAGCAAATGTGTTTTAGGCTTAGGTGATAAAATATGGAAATAGAGATTTCAGATTTTATAAACATTTAGGGGGACAAGCTACTTACTGTGTTTAAATTTCTGTTTCTGCCCCAGGCAAGAGTACCTGAATAAGAGACTGTACACCAACAAACCCACCAAGGACTACTTTTATCAATTCAACACCAGCTCCCGCTGACTGCCAGTGACCTGACGTTAGCTTGTCCTCCTGTGGCATTGGGCTAAATAAACCTGGTTAATCAATGAATCAGTGTGAACTGGATGAACATTAATCATAACATAAGTGACATAGATTTCCTCCCGATTAACACGGTTATTTCTGATTAGTGACAAAAAATGGGAGCCTGTTTTGGTACAGATTGTTCCACGTACTTTATTTTTCAGTCATATATCCAGTTACAGCAGTAGCTTCATAATGCAGTTACAATATTGGCCCCAAAAGTGGCAGAAGACCCACAGCTCCAGTCATCCACCCATGACAAATATAGGCATCATCATATTGTGCTAATACTGCACCCCACACTCTGTGAAGAGGCATATCATCCCCAGCAGCGGCGCACACCCCCTGGCCTCCCTTGCCCCTTCTGTTTCGTCTTACTTCCACTTAAAATGTCTGTTTTTGAGTCCTAGAGAAGCTTCTCTACACAAACCAATTCATTTTCAATCGATTTTTCTTCTTTAGCTATATAAAAAAAGAAAGAACAACCACAGTGAGAAAACAAAGGCCAGCATCCCCAGGTTTCCCCTACAAAACATGAAAAGCAAAGAGTGAGCGGCAGTCGAGTGAGTATCTGTGTGTGTACACTCATTCCTCATTCAGAGCTAACATTTGCCCCCAAACACTGACACACAGTTGTTTAGCAGCAGATAGTTGAGTTAGAATATTGGCATATCTTGCGTCATTCGTCGCTCCTGTATGAAAATAGATTTTTTTTAAAAGCTTTATTTGTCCTGAGTGTGTCTGTTTAACCAACAACAGGGAGCTTACACAAACCTCCTTCAGTGCCACTAGCCTCTTTAGACATCTCATATTCTACCTCGGAGACTACAGTTGATATTTGGCCAGTGGCGAGCTTTTGTTTGAGAAGGGAGAGTGTTGCGTTTAAGTGTTCCCTGTGGCTCACTGCATTTCTGCCCCGCACAACTTCATCAGACAAAAACTCCACAGATATTCACTGCACTGCATTGCTGGATGATTAAGGGCATGAGCGCAATCCTAGCTTAAATTGTAATGTGACTACTTTCACTAAGTGACACTAAATTGACTCTTTTTTTTTCCCGTTTTCAAATTTCGATATGTTTGCAAAAACATCTACATAACAATGTGATTTTTTTTTTCCTTTTTTATTTTTTTCTCCTTTATTCAACTATGGAGTATGTTTTTGCTACACCCAAATCTCACTGTGATCGTTTGTCGATAACAGAAAAGTCTGAATTCATAGCAATAGTACAGAGAAGGAAAAAACTACAATTTGCAACATTTTAAAATTAAGTGAAGTGGCTTTAAACCTGCACATTTTTCACATTTTCATATCAAACATGGTTCTGTAAGGGTTGTATTTACATTCAGAGGGAAAACAAATGGTCCCGGCTCTTCCTGTAACTTTACTCTCCTTTTACCTTTTTAGCTCAGATTATTTTCAGAAGCAAGTAAATACAGTGTCTGCCTAACCCTGAAAGGAATACATTCTCTGTTTGATATAAACAACTATTTTTTAACCTTTATCATATATCAAATGGCAGCCTTTACAACTGTCAACAATATCAGCTTGCATTGAGGAAGGTTTGAAAATAAAACTTGAGAGAGTGTTTGCGCACTAGACGCCACCCTCTTATCTGAAATATACATAAATACTGCACCTCAGTTTGTTTAGTATGAGATGAGCAGGTATGAAAGGTTGTTAATTAGAGACAATGTTTTAATACAGCGTAGAAAGAGACAAAGACAGCGATACAGAAACTACACATAGGTCTCGACACACAAAAAAATTACAACATCGTTTTCAAAAATGACATTACACTTCTGGTGGGAAGGCGAGAGAGTAATGACATCAATCTGGTGCTTTATGCAGACCCAGCAGGCACAGGAACTTATAAGGATCTATAATACTGTAATATGGCTAAATAGATAAGTGTAGATGCAGCTATATACACCAGATGCTACTCAGCATTTTCACAGCAAGTTCCACTTAATGCATCCAAATAGTAAGAAACTTGGCTTCACTTGATTTTGCTGAAAACATGTTAATCTATGAAATGTGCCGTAGCTTTTTATATAAATAGTATAGAAAACAATATGAAAAATGATTACGTAACAAAAAATGACACAACAACAGCAACAAAAAAATGATGTTTGGTATTCAAACACGCTCGTAAAATGAAAAAAATGTCACTGGCAAGTACAATCGGAGACATTAAATGGCAATTAGACAGACAAAATCATGTGGGAAGTACATCAAACATGATTCATATCTAAGATTCAAGATTTTTTTTTACAGCAGCATTAGCTGTCTTGTTCCCTACACTGGGTTCTACCATCATCCTTTACTTTTAATGCACTACTCTGCATCTTTACATGACCATACCTACACCCCCTGATATTTCTAACTGTACAACATTCTGTCTTTATGCATCTGCGCTGTTGTTTGCTGAGAGAACGAAAGAGGAGCGAGAGAAATGAATGTTAGTCATTTTCATTAGTTGTAAACTGCACAGGAAAATGAAGGGAGGTCAAAGGGCATGTTCATGTCAGTAGGGCTTATATCACTATCGCTGTCCACTACTTTGGACACTCCTTTGGTCAATATAGTCTAGTCAATCAGATGGCTGCCAGGGACATCTGAATATGATTGTTTATTAGTCGTCGGAGTACAGATCAGCAAGTCAGTAGGGAACAGGAGCATATGGGCACATACGTGTTGACATATTTTGGTCTGATGGTCCCCGGTGGATGTGTGGGGGTTAATCGAGGATGGTGACTGAGTTGGGCACGCCATTGGTGGCGGGAGAGAAGGTAGTGGGGTTCAGCGGGGCGTTCTCTGGCAGGCCGTGGAAACCTTCTGGACCGCCACTGGGACGACTGATCTGGCTGGCCAGAGACTCATCCATGTTGAGCTCTGTGGTCATGGCGCTGCTGCCATTGAAGTCGAGGTTGTCTTCGCTGTACAGCTTGCTCTTCTCACACAGGGACGGCTGGCTGGCTGTTCGCTTCTCCTCAAGATCACTGCAGCATGAAGAACAGAAGAGGTCA
The DNA here is from genome assembly GCF_018398535.1 of Haplochromis burtoni. Lineage (NCBI taxonomy): Eukaryota > Metazoa > Chordata > Actinopteri > Cichliformes > Cichlidae > Haplochromis > Haplochromis burtoni. The sequence continues at coordinate 2,662,350 of NW_024582370.1, forward strand.
AAAGCAAGAAATGTTAACATGATACATATGAAAAATGCAGTGCTACATGCCAAAGGTTGAATATTCTGTACTAATATTTTAAGTAATTTTTTTTTAAATTGTCGGTTCCAGGTTATAAATCGTGACTATTTGCTTTTCAGGGTCTCACATTACAGTGAGGTGAACATTATTGGATTTTGAACTGTTGAACATAATGCAATCAGTAAACAAATATATTACATTAAAATTAGTCTGAATGTTTATGGGAAGGCAGAAGGTAAGTGAGGCATTGGCAGAGGTAAAAATTAAGTGGGTTAAGGATATTAAATCATATCGCAGCATACCTTTCTAGAGATCTGCATAACAGGGGCAGGCATTAGGGAGGAGAGTGACAATGAAAGGAACAGAGAGGGTTAGGAAAACCAAGCAGTGCTGAGGGAATCAGGGCTGTGTTAGAAATCAATGTGCAGAAACGTAACAAAGCATCCAGGAAACAGCGTTCATTCAGATGACACACCTGTACTCTCCGAAAGTTTCATCCTTCATGGGCCGAGCTTCCGAGTCCATTGGGCCCTCCTCTTTATCTTTCACTGAGAATGTGACAGATTTCATTATAGTCAGATTTTAATCTGGCTTCTATCTAAAGCCACTGTAAGTCTCAGATCTCAACAGTGAAGTTTTATTAAAAAGCAAGATAACATCAAGGCTGCTTAGGTGGAGCAAAAAAGCTGGACTATCTGTAGATAGCATCAGTTTATCTGTATTATAGTTTTAAGTTCTCACTGAGTTTCTAAAAATATAAGAGCCAATTAGAATGGCGGTAGTTATCATCAGCTTTATTATTTGGTTTGTCTTCACTTCTCTCTCATGTGAAAATTGCTAAAAGTCTGGGGGGGTTTTTCAGTCAGACGTGGATCATTATTTTACGTTTTTTGTCTTTTTCAGAAAGAGCCAGAGATTATTCCTTACTGTCAAAGCAAGGAAGTGTAAGCTTAGAGGTCTGTCTCATGTTTGGCATGACAGCTGCATGACAAAGCAGGTTAAGTGAAATGGGACAGATATTTACAGTTCAGATCAGAAAGTTAATCAAACTGTTTGGGATTGATTTAAAAGAACACGTAATATTCTCCCCAGTCAATATAATATATTTACTGTGGTGCAGTAAGCCAGTAAGCGTTTCGCTTCTTTTTCTACAGCAGCGTCGGACAGCTTTATGGCTCCAGACTGGCCAGCATTGCCCACACAAAACTTGCTGCTCATCAAGCTTCAGTTTAATAGCTCCTAATATTAAACAGTTATTAGGGTAGGTCACACTGACCTGAGTACTTTCCCCCTTTACTCCTCTTAATGAAGCAGAGGATGAGCAGGATCAGCAACAACAGCCCAATGGCGCTCACAACGCCAATGAACCAGCCCTGTGTTGCAAAGCTTGGCTGCATCTCTGTTACTCCTTAAGAGAGGAAAAAAGAAGGTGGTAGAAAGAGGAGTTAGAGCTTTTTTGGTAACAGGAAGCAGGAATGAAATACACGGCAAATGGAAAGTATGAGACAGATAGGGAGACCAAGATAAAAGAAGGAGTAGAATCTAGAGCAAAGGAGACAGATCATTATGCATTCTGACAGGCTGGCATTTCACCAGGGAACCAAAGAATACAGCAAAATACAGCAAACAAACACAAGTAATGGATCATTTCATATGGCTAACCAAGCTCTCTTTTCACAAAAGTCTTTGAAAGCACTTCACAGGCAGAGAAAGAACTGCAAGACACTCTCTGTAGGATCAGGCTTTATATTTTTAGCTGCGGGAAACCCAGAGGAGAGAGCAGTAGGGATAAAAGGAAAGAGGATGAATGAAGGCTCATAGTACCTGTTCCTTCTGTCTCGATTCCAGTCTTGAAGAAGGTTGTGTTGTTGTAGATAAATTGGAAAGAATAATAGGAGCCAGGAGTCAGGCCCTGGATCTGGTAGAAAGACTGAGAGGAGTTCACCTTCTCTGTTGTCTTCCATTTATTGCCATCTGCAGAAGCACAACAAGAAACCTGTCTTTTTCTTTTCTTGTTCAGGATTGTGTAGCTACTCCCACAAGGTAATAATCCTTTTAAAAGGTTGAATGCAAAGATGCGTAACTTATGCACAGATTAGTGTGAATATTATACCGTTCTTGTTGCGGTATTGGATCTGGAAGCCAACATTCCTGCGTCTCTTTTCTGGTACCCAGCTAAAGTTCACTGCGTTTTCCCCCACAGACAGGCTGATGTTCATAGGAACTACTGTAATGCATTCAGACAAGTGCAAATCAAATTTTTGTTTAATTTAATAGCTTTTACATATTAAAAGACTGAATCGGCTTTATACCTCCATCCAGCATAGTGGCACCCTTCATCGTTGTTGGTACTCCATCCCCAGCAGCAGTCCGCCCCCTGAGGTAGAAACGGTAGTGGCTCTTATGGTCCAGGTTCTTCAGGGTGATGTGGGTGACTGTGGGGTCATCTATTGTCTCCACCTGCATGGGGCTGTCATCACTCTCTGTAACTGACCACAGCAGTGCCAAAAAACCAGTTAATCACTTTTTGGTTGTCAACACATGTATGGATAATGTATTGTTCATGGTGACAAGTAACTGACTGATAAGCTCATTAGGATGCTTTCCTTTTGACATTTTTAGCACTATTGATTTCACTGGAGATGCATTGCTCGTTTTTCCAATGTCTGATTGCAGCATAGAAGAACTTCCAACTTGAAGGATTTTACTCAATGTTCACTTTGCTGGCAAGGTTGAAATAGACACATGCTCACTCTGTTGGTACTGCAGCAGATATCCAATAAGCACTCCATTGGGCTGTCCAGGAGGTGTCCAGTGGAGGGTCATTTCTGTCTCTGATGGGCTGTCTAGGGTCAGGGTCAAGGGAGGACCAGGGACTAGCAAAAATACAAAAAATGCATGATGATAATGTACTTAGTAATATCTATCATCACATCACTCTATCATCACCCCTTGCTACCAGTCTCATTTCTTTTTTCTTCATGCATATAGTTCTCCCTCTCCCTTTGCCATGTTTCTTGACCTCTTATTTGTATCATCTGCAATAAAACATCTTTAACCACTTTGTCATCACTTCTCCCTTTTCTAGCTTTATTTCTAGCCTCTTTAACCCATTTATTCTCACCTCCCTCTGGAGTCTCAAAGGGCAGCGCCTCAGAGAAGGGTCCTTCTCCCTTTATGTTGTATACAGTCACCTTAAGGGTGTAGTTGGAGAACGGCCTCAGATCACTGATCACTTTCTTCTTCTCGTTGGGCTCCGTTTTCACCACCACAGTGCTTTCTAACTCTTGTGCCCTGCGGCCTCGGTGGTGGCTCCTATGCACTTTCCTGGTATAGTGGATCTGGCAAAAGAGGACATCACAAATGAGGATTTATTTTTTCATTTATATTTGGAAAATTACAGTTTATCTCAGTTGCTCAGGCACATTTCTTTGAACAGTTTTGAAGTCACTGAATCTGAAGATGAATCTCCCAAAACTCAGTTTGGCAGGATAACAAATTATAAACATCCTCTGTTCTTTCTTGTTCTTTCAGGCTGCTACTGTTACAAGTCACCACAGTGGATCATCCCCCTTTATCTCATCGTATCCTCACCACCCTCTTCATGTCCTTCTTCACCTCATCCTTGATGGTCTTCCTCTTTTTTTCCTGCCTGGCAGCTTTATTTAATAAATCCACTCCTTTCTCTGCACATGTCCTCACTATCTCAGTCTTTCCTCTCTAACTTTGTGTCCAAACCTGAGCCGTTGCTCTGATGTTCTCATTTCTAACCGTGTACGTCCTGATCGCTCCTAACCAAATTATTTTTGTTAGAAGGACAGTTTCCAAATCATCCATCACAGCAGGTCTCACTGCCATCTTGTAGACCTTCCTTTTCACACTTGCTGCTATCCTTGTGTCACAAATTACCCTGACACTCCACCCTGCCTGCACTCTCTTCTTCCCTCTCTCTGTGCTCTGTCCTTTGCTTTGGATGGTTGGCCTCAGGTATTGAAACATCTTCTCCTTGCTTCACCACCACACATCCTTATTCCTCTCTAACATTGTTGTAATCAATTCTCATACTCATGGCTTACGCCAACAGATTTGGACATTTATATGGAGTATTCTGCATGGATGATTTACATGCCAACATATTTTGGAGGCAAAAACTATCTGGATGATAGAAATGTGACCTATCTGGAACACAAGGACATATACAATAATTAAATCTCAAAACACACAAAGCTGGGATGAGACAATTGTTTAAGTGCTCTGAAACATTTGAAAGACCTAACAAAGAAAACGAAATGCTTTTCATGATGCTCTTCATCCTTTCGACAGGTTTAGCTCTCATTCATTAACTGAGCCCAAGCAAATGAAGAAAACTGTAACATTTATTGCATTTAATTACATTTATATTATGACTCTGTTGATGTTCTCATTTGGTTCTCTAAGACTTTAAAAGCAGGCATTTACTAGAACATGAATCAAAAAAAATACCAAAATAAAAGCAAAGTTAAGGAGTATTTCTAGAGTGTGAGATATATTTTGAGGGGGAGAAAGGGCTTTACAACCTTGAAACTACAAAGTACCCTGACGCCACTAAGCTACAATCTGTCTGCCTCCACTTTAAAACCACTCATGTATTATTCATGCATACGTCAGGCCAAACAACAGATGAGATACTAGGGCAGTACCTTGTATCCCAGCAGGTGTCCTCTGACCGTGTCTTTGTCTATAGGTGCCCAGGTCACTTTGATTGTAGTGCTGTTTATTATTTCAACACCCACATCCATCGGGGCCTCTAAAGGAACTGAGCGCCAATGACAGACAGGAAGGAGACGGGTTAGAATGCCAAGTAGAAGAAATCCCAGGAAAAGAAAAGTGTGCTGAAAAAGTAATAGTTTTTTTAAAAATATAGTACCATCTTCTCCTGAGTAGCCTATGACTGTGTCTGGCTCAGGTCCCCTCCCTATCTCATTGAAAGCCTGAACTTTAATCTCATACGCAGAGAAGTTCCCGACATTGTCAACACGGAATGGCGGCTCTGTTACATTTTTCTCGTGCCAGTCGGGCCCACCTCCCACTGCTTGTCTCCACTGCACACAGTACTTGAAGCCAGGTCCGTGGACCTCGGTTTTGTTCATTTTCTGTAAAGATGGGAGCAGCAGCCAAATAAGACCATTTCTCAAATATTATCAGTAACCGCTTTGACCAAATGGTGCATTCAGGTAAGAGATATACCTTCCAGCTGATGACCAGAGTGTTCGGTTCAATGGACTCGCTCTTGACATCTTTAGGGTTATTATCTGGAGCTGGGATTAGCAAACAAGATGGTTTAGTGTTGTTTGGGATTTACTGTGACAGTTCATAAACATATAGCTACAGATCCATGGCTTTTACCTTCAGCAAGTGTGTTGTATATTCCAGATGGTTTGCTAGGGTCGCTCTTGCCCACGTCATTGATGGCAATGATCCGGAAACGGTAGGACATGAAGGGCCACAGGGAGAGAACGGCACGTTCTTTGTTTCCGCTAACTCTGGCCAGCATTTTCCAGACGCTCTCATTCGAACGGTGGTCCTCAAACTCTACCACATACTCTACGACAAAAGTCAAGGAATGATGGAGAAAGGACATTATCCCAAGGAAGTAATGGAAACATAACTAAACACTCAACACTCATAAAGCTGCATTTGTGTCTGCCTTTGTCCCGTCTTTCTCGACTCACCCCGAACCGACCATGGCAGATGGTTGCCCCTCCCCTGAACCTGGTTCTGCCAGAGGTTTCTTCCTGCTAAAAGGGGAGTTTTTCCTCCCCACTGTTGCCATACAGCTTGCTCATAGGGTGTCACCTGATTGTTGGGGTTTTCTCTGTTTTCTTTCTATTATTGTAGAGTCTTTACCTTACAATATAAGCACCTTGAGGCAACTGTTGTTGTGATTTGGTGCTACATAAATACAACTGAACTGGATTTATTGTATAGCTATAAGGATAGCTAGCTTTTCTAAGCGATTTGAGCACTCAAACCGTGTGCGTGTCTGTATTTTTGTTATTGTTGTAGAGACAATCTGTTTACAGGTTGTCATGTTATGTGTCCTGCCCACCCCAAAAGGATGCCACGCTTGCCTAAATCAAACATTGTGTTTCTAGCAGTAAAAACATATCTAATATGGCAGATCTCCAGCTGTGTGCTTCATGTGAGAAAGAGCAACTGTGGACAATGTCCTGACCTAATTCTTCCATTTTCCCTATTTCTATGTCTAATCCAATACTCTGAAGTAGGAGAAAGACAGCTGTGTCTGTGCATGTCTGTATGATTGTGTTGTGGGGGTTTTGCAGTCATGAGGATGTGTCCTCCTTGTGGTGACAGAGATAGGCTTAATATGTAGTTTTTAAGGTTAGGTGAAGTATAAGGTTTTGTACATGTCAGTGCTTAAAAGTGTGCAACTATATGTGTTTGTACTACACCTGTCACTGGGCCATTGTGGTCATCTCCAGGAGTCCAGCTGAGGGTGACAGTACGATCCTTAGGATCAGAGATCTGTAGGAGGATGGGAGGGTCTGGACGATCTGATAGGGGACATCAGTATTATCACTAGCATGACTACCTATGCACTACATGCACAATAAAGGTTTTAAATGAGTTTGTTTTTTGTGGGGGTGGAGTTTATAACTACAGAATGATTTTAGGCCTGTTGTTTACAGGGTTTGGACATTTGTCGGTTTGTGGTCATATGTGGTCAGTGGTCTTACCCCATAAGGTGAGGGTACCCCTGGCTTCTGCTACATCCAGTTTTGTGATGATCTCACAGGTGTACACTCCCTCATCATCTGGCTGCACATTAGTTATTTTGAGATCCGGTCCTTCCATTGTATACCTGAGGAAATACAGTCATCGTCATCATGAATTACAATTTATTATCACCATCCTTCCCCACTAACTCTTTATTCCCCACCCCAATAAACAAATGGCTCACAAGCATAATCATCCTTTCATGATTTCCAAAATGATCCTCTTTATTTTCAGATATAAAAATGTCTCACTTTTCATCACTGTTGGAATCAGCCAGCTTCTGGTTGTTCTTTCTCCACTGAATGAAAGGAGGGTCGAGTCTGGGGTCGACGAGGCCCAGGCAGGTGAAAATGGCTCTCTCTCCAGCCCGGACCTTCAGAGCCTGTGGGGGTGACAGTATCACGGTCCTATCTGCAGAAGAAAGCAAACAATACAATGCTGAGACAAGCTGCAGGAGGTACAAGTAATAAATAAAGTTGCCAAGAGTTACTATGTCTCTAAGCATGTGAGTGTGACTGACTGAATATTTCCAGCTCAACACTGATTGACAAATTGGAATTTGGCACAGTGCAGGTGTAGATCCCGTCATCGCTGTGGGTGACGTTAGCGATCTCGAGCCACCCATTGCTGAGAGGGTTAACTCTGCGATCTGCTAGAAGGAAGGAGCTGCCGTTGTTTCTTTCCCTGTGAAACACACACACACACACACACACACAGACACACACACTCATCAATTTAAAAACCAACACACACATCAGAAATTTGGCGAGTGATTTTTTAAAAAAAAGGGTTTTCAGCAACTGCAGCGGCTGATAAATTTAATAACTTAAAAGCCACTTTTCCTGTTTTACTACAATGAGCAAAGCCTGATTGGATATTTGCCACACTGACAGAATTCACAGTCACAGCCCAGATGTAACAACACTTAGCTGTTAATTTATGCACATGAAGACCTACCCACGCAATAATATCACCTTTTTAGAATGTATTAATAGGAAAATCTGCCAGCAAACGATGGAATATGCAATACCGCCTCACCATATCACTTTTGGTTTAGGAGAGCCAAAGGTCTCACACTCCAGTAAAGCCTTCTGGCCCTCTGTATACGCATATGTATTCCCATCATCGGTAAGGATCTGGGGAGGCAGCTCTGAAACATCCCACAAAGACAAATGAGATACACAGAGAACAAACTCAAAATGCAGTTAAACAAACAGCACGTAACGACTAGCACTCACCAATGACATAAACATTGGTGTTTGTGAGGATGGTTCCATGTTTATTGGAGGCCCGACACTGATAGATGGCAGTATCTCCAAAGTTCACATCCTCTAGGATCAGAGATCCGCTTGCTGTCAGAGTACGCCTAGGGTCCTTATCAACTCCTGTTAAAGAGTACATGCTGTCAGTACATCTTAAGTGCCAGGAGATGGTGGTGGCGCATGTTAAGGTGTGTGCACTGACCTGAGATGGGGACCCCGTTGATGGTCCAGCTGATGATAGGAGAGGGAATGCCATCTGCCTGACAGTCTAATCTGACTGTCTCACCTGGGGCATATAGCTGACTGACTGGCTCCTTGATCCAATAAGGTGCAGCTGCAAGTGACAGGATATATCAGTACAAGCAAAATACTATAAGACTGAGTTTCTACTACCTTGTAGGTATCAACAAAAGCACAAAAAAATGAAGCAAGTGACCACAACACTGCTCTTTGTCAAAATTGTTGATTGAAAAAAGGTCATGGAGGGAGCTTCACAACACACTTTTTATATATAAAACCCTATGACATCACAAAGAGGACATACACTTACGCAAAATCACACACTGCATGAATATATCTTAAAATCACAAGTTTTTACAACTTAGAGAAGCCAAAGACTTCTTCAAATCCTGCTTCAAACATATGGTTTAAAATAATTAAATACACCATTTTAGTATGTAATGGTTCAAGGTAATAGGGCAACGCTCAGGACCACATGAATTAGGAAAAAGCTTTAGTTTCCATCTCCAGACTTTTCAAGCAATATACCAGTCATGTTTTAGCTCTTTAAAACATTAATTTTTAATATGGTAAATGGCCTGTATTTGTATAGCGTTTTACTAGTCCCTAAGGACCCCAAAGCGCTTTACACCTTCCGATTACAAGGCGAACTCCCAACTCTTGAGCCACGAGCCCCTTAATATCCATTATATGACTTCACAATGACACAAAAAGATTAATACACTAAACTAAATTTCCATATTCCCAATGCTGACATCAGCATAAAACCTGGATGTTTTAGCCCTTCGGGGACAGTTGCACACTCTGAGTGCCCTTGTTTATTATTAATTCTGGTTTGGGCGATTGTTTTTTTGAGTTTTTTAGTTAATTACATTGATGCTTTCAGTTTTTGAATTTCTTGTGCAAAGTGTATGTGTTTTGTTGTGTGTTATCGTTTCCTGTTTGTATTCTGTAACATTTTTTCTCTGCAGCTTGTGTTAGTCTCATTTTCTCCATTAATTTCAGTTGTCCTCTCAAATTCTAAAAATTCCTCCTTGGAAAGCATGAAAAGTGAATCCTCCACTCTAAACCGTAAAGAGACTAAACAGTTCAAAAGCCGTAATCTCTGGCAGCATGGGTGTACATAACTATAATTAGCACATCTGTGAAGGTACCATCAATGCCCGGCGATGTAAAAAGTTTTGTGTGACATATGCTGCCACCCAAACAACATCCTCCCCAGAGAAAGCATTCGGCGATATAAGGCCAAACCACATAACAACAGTCTCTGTGTCATGTCTGCAGTCTGGACCTGGCACGCATTGCAAACATTTGGCGCATCATTAATTAGTCAGGAGTTGGAAAACATTTTTGTAATTTGCTCAGACTAATTGGTCTCCTCAGTGCCCAAGAGTTTACAGAGTGTTGTTAAAAGAGGAGGCGATATAGCATAGTGGTAAACTTTTTTGAAACATAAAAAAGCACATTTGTGCAAGCAGCTGTGTTACATTTTTATAGAATTTTTTTTTTAAAATGAGGTTGCACTTTAAAATGAGCCCATTAGTTTCAACATGGAAGTTTACAAAGCAGAGCTATTCTTATGAAAGACACTGGGGAGCTGAGGAAATGGCAGGATCTGGTGTTTCTGCAGTTTGCTTGTGTAGTGTGAACCACAAGGTGTCTCTGCTTCTGTGGCATCTCTTGTGACTGATGTTATTTTTAACAGGCTCTCACTAACAACCCAAATTTATGGCAGTTCCAAAAAAAAGTTAGTGAGGGAGGTTTCTGTCTATGCAGCTACCCACAGAAACCCCGAAAACATTCTAATGGTCAGCAAACCACATCATATATATTGAGATTAAAATATCAACCTAGAAATATGTAATGGGAAATAATAGCATGCTGTGTGTTTTTTCACTATCTCTCAAGATATATATATGTGTGTATGTGTGTGTGAGGGAATGAGAGTGTAATAGAGAAACGCAAGAGATATACCTTCCACAGTCAACATGTAAATGTGTTTGGTGTTTCCTTGGGAGTTCTCAGCTATACACTGGTATTCGCCCCCGTCACTTTCCGAGATATTAGTGAAGCGCAAGCGGCGGTCAAACATATCTTTGGTGGTCCGAGTTTCTGACAGCTCGCCATCCCTCCTCATCCAGGACACTTCTGGAGTTGGACTAGAAAGGACGACATGTATGGAGGGATTAAAGAGAAGAGAGAAAAACAATGAGAGGAAGTGGACATAGAGTAAAGCAAGCAGGAGAGAGAGAAATGCCGGAAGGAATGATAAGGACCATTAAGACAAGATGGCAGCAGGAAGCAGAGTTGGCAGGAAGAAGCGAAAGACATAATGGAATAATGCGTAGGGTGGGGTGGATGGATGAGAGACAGGTAAGATTGAAGGCTTAAGTTTTCCAATTAAAGGGGTTGGAAGCGCACACACATGTGCATGCTGAGACACTCACAGGCCTTCGACGATGCACTCCAGCTCTAGTGTCTGTCCCCTCAGGGCATGGTACGTGCTGTGATGTCCAGTAGGTCTCATCATTTGGGGCCTTCTGTTCCGCAGTACCGAGTTGGCTGGACAAAGAGAGGAGGAACCACAAAGACAAAGAAACACTCATACATATGCACGGGTCATTTTTTTAGATTGCTCTGCTGCTGACACAGCAACCACTTTAAAGACTCTGAAGAACACAAGTAGAGATGCAGGGTGTGGATTCATGTTGATAGACTTTAGCTTTCTAACAAAACGTCATCATCTAGACTCTCTACACACACAGAGGTCTCATGTTAACATGTGCTCATCTTTCTGACCTCTAGTTGGGTCGCACTTGCTGGCAGCCACATCACAGTGTGAGCTGAATCTCATTATAATATGGGCTGAGCAGAGGAAGACCCCCTGCTGGCTCAGTGGGACCTACTGGATTTGGTCACTGCTTCGGTGAGCACAACATGCCACCACATGGTGATGTGTAGTTTAATTATGTGGCCTCAGCTAATATACTGCATATGGCATTTAAATGTAGCATTTATGTCCTTAAGAATGAAAGAAGTTAGATTTTAAGAGGTGTATGAATGTAAACTGGTTATTTATCAAAACAGCTCCATAACTGAATGACTTTTACAACCATGATACGCGCTTGGAGAATAATTTAAACTCCTGTTTAAAGTTCTGAGTGCATCAATAGTTGTAGGATTCAAGGAACGCTGGTACAGATAAGCCAGATTTCCAGACATTAGGCCAGACTGACTGGGATCCTCTGATTTATTTTCTATCTAGCACCACAATGAGACTCACATTTACTGTTCTGAAAGACATGTTTCAACCACAGAGAAGCCATCGAATCGATTACCTGATGATCAATTGTTGTTTTGTTGTTTCTGATCCTGTTTTACACACAATCAGAAAATCACCAGTGTAAACTAAATTGCCTTGAATTTTCTTATTCCTTAAGACCTTGACATTTTATTTTAGTTTAAATTTTGAATAAAGCTGTTGTTAACTGGAACCCACCCTTAACTCAGGTTAGATCAGCTTAATCTGAGTCAGATGAGTTTAGATAATCTTCAACAAAACTCACATTGGGTGACTTTCAGAGAGGTGGGCTCTTTTGCCAGAATCGTGCGTGTTGCCAGGTACTGGACATTGCACGTGTAGTCATCCCTGCTGTCCGAACTTTCCAGATTGGCAAAGTACAGATTGCCGTCCTTCCCCACCATCACCCGCTTACTAAGCTCGATATGACGTAACCCTGAAAGAAGTAAAAGAAGGAGTGAGAAAAATGTTGACAAAATGATTGAAACTGCTTAAAAGAATTGGAAAAAATTACAATAACAGAGGAGCTTATTAACAGCAGGAGATACAGATGCAACAGGATGAGAGGAACTGAAAAATGTAGATCCTGCATGGATTGTAAAAAAGCACTAAAGGAAAAATGTTGCAGAAATGTTGATGTCTTGATGCAGAAATAAATTGCTAACTTGCTTTCTCTGAAGTGGTAAATGCACAACAAAATCTTGGAGACAGGAAGCATGTAATGGAAGCAGAGAGATGGACAGATAATGTACTCACTTAAGTCCATCCAGTGAATGATAGGCTCCATAGAACTATGTGGGGGGTTACACTTCAGAATAAAACTTTTTCCCTCGTCAGCCGTCTCATCAACCTTTTTATCTTTCTGCTGGGAGGGGGGAACTTAAAGGGAGGCAAGACAGAAAAAAGGTCTTAGTAAACACGTAGGTGATGGACGAGCTCATATAGATGTTCAACGAGACAATCTTACACAAGTCATCGTGAACAACGAATACAGTGCAGGTCAGTCGCACTCCAAAGGCAAACTCAGCTTTACTGTACACGTGTAAAACAATATTATATTCTAGGAAATACTGTCATTTTATATGAGCTGGTGTTGATCATAAAGAGCTGGTCCTAGTGATAAAGTTCTCACAGGCTCAGGCTTAGAAGGATCATTTGAATATATGAATTTATCTTCATGTCAACGTGTAATTTCTGACGTTGTCAACTTGCAACAACAACAAATATAAACATTATTTTACTATATTTGATTATTTATAAGTGCTATGTATCCCAGGCATATGATATTGCTGCAGGTAAGAAGATGAGTTATGCTTCATTCTTGTGAGGTGAGTTTTGTGCAGCGTGTTTCAGGCTGTAGTGTCCGTAGTAGTAAATGACACGCTGTTCATCGTTTGGCTTATATGCAAAACATTGATATGCATAAATTAGAAACATTTTTGTTTTGGAAGTTGTACTCAGTTATATGTCAGATGCATTCTTTTAATTATAAAAAATACTTGGTTTTTTAAAAATACATCATATTAAAAACACAAATAAACTGATATGTAGTAAACTTTCTCTTATTAGCGTGTCCTTGTTTTTAATGAAATTTTACACATTTGATGTGAAACATGACCAACTTTTCCATTATCCCAGGACAATGTGCTCCTTATCTGTGTGTGAAAATAGAGACATTTTCCAAATTGGTAAAAACAAAACAAGTTTACAGGTGGAAGTAGTTGGTGATTGTAAAAATCATTCTGTGATGGCTCTAAAAGGAAAAAAATTGGTTCCCTTCAAAGCTGTGTATCTTTTCTTATTAATCATGAATGCATAGCAAAATTTTACATCCTATTTCAAATCATGACACAGCTACAGAAATAATAATTAAAACTAATGTTTAACAGACAAACTATAGCAGTGTCTGTGGATGAGCCAAGCAGATTAAGAGTTCTGAAATTTAAAGGAAAGTAATTCTAAAGATTTTGTGAGAAGAATCTCTGGAAAGGAGTGTTGCAAAAGAGCTCGTGGTGTTTTGATCACTGCCTGTTGCCTATTTTCCAGCTGCTCGAATAAGCAGAAAACATCCTGCTCATTGTCAACACTGTCAGCTGAGAGCTGGCTATGAAGCAGTCCAGTAATCTGTCCGGCATGTTTATTAAGACAAATTTCACTTCTTTCCTTCCCCCACAAACATTCTTTTTTTACTCTGTGAACTTTAAGGTCACGTCTCACATCCACAGACAGGCCTAAAAAACTAAGCTGCTGGGCAGATTCTCACACAAGACCACATATGTAGTCGACCTGATAAAACGCCCTTGGTTATTTCAGTATGTGGGTAACATAGCATGCAAATTGAGACTAAGGACTTCTTAGCACAAGAGTTGCATTAATAACAGCAAAGGGAGATTCTCTATTGTCAGAAACATTTCTAAAAACAGGCCTATTGGGTATAACACGTGGAGAGCGTATTGTTGGGCTTCAATAAGTTGTCTTGTTTATTGGGATTATGGATATCTCAACTGTTGTGCCTACATGCTTACAACCATTTTCTTCCACTTATTCACTTCTTGGTCATTGGGCATTAGAGTCTATCCTAGCTGCCATCAAGTGAGAGGTGGGGTGCGCCTGGAACAGGTAGGCGGTCTGTTGGAGGGCTAACACAGACAGACAATAATAATAATAATAATAATGGATTGCATTTATATAGCGCTTTTCAGGACCCCTCAAAGAACTTTACAATTCCACTATTCATTTACTCTCCCATTCACACACTGGTGGAGGCAGCTACAGTTGTAGCCACAGCTGCCCTGGGGCAGACTGACAGAGGCGAGGCTGCCATATTGCGCCATCGGCCCCTCTGGCCATCACCAGTAGGCGGTAGGTGAAGTGTCTTGCCCAAGGACACAACGACCGAGACTGTCCGAGTCGGGGCTCGAACCGGCAACCTTCCGATTACAAGATGAACACCCAACTCTTGAGCCACGATCGCCCCACAGACAACCATTCACACTCACACTATGAGCAATTTAGAATTACCAATCACCAAACCATACATGACTGTGGGAGGAGTCTGTAAGACAACAGTGCGAACCACCATGCCACTGTAGTGCTGTGTGTACATGCATTTAATTAGTCTTCACATAACTATAATTTGTCTGTGCTAAAACAGAAACAGAACCACTGTTTGTTTTATTTTTGTCTTGTAGAAGACTTCATTTGTGAGTGATACATGTTTGCTTTCCCTCCTCCCATCCGTTGATAACCTCACAGGAGCTACTGAAGAGTGCTTCTTCACATGACATCAACTCAAGAGCGTTTCTGGGGAAACCGTTGTCAGGGAAACTGTGGAGGGATGAGGTCGTCCAGGAGAGAGCCAGTCACTCAGGTAGATGGATGTGCAGAGGTACTCTTTACTTTTGCTCAGGGGTCCCCATGTATGTGTGTGGATGATTGTGTATATGATTATCACATTATTGCGTCTAATTATGTTCCAGGTGGCAATACTCTTAGCTCTCAGTGTGAGCCCCATCTGCTAACAGATGAGCACCGTATAAAGCAGGAAAAGCACTGTCTCCATTCACAGCTTTTTAAATCAACCATATATAAATCAACAAATACCGCAGCTTGCTTCAAAACTGAACCTTGAAGGCATTTATAGGAGAGCTAACAGGAAATGACATTTAAGAGATTTGTAATTCCTCTGGTGTGATGCAGTTTGCTCTTTAGCATAGAGATGTTTTATATCTTTGATAGTATTTCAATGATGTTGTTCTTGCCTCGAGGGCAAGGACAAACAATTACAAATTGGGGCAAATATTTCACGGCTATATCTTTCAACAAGCGGTCGGTGGTTCACGAGTCGTCGACGTGCTCTTACCATCCGTGTTCAGTATGGCCTCGTTAGACACAGCTGTCCCCAGCTCATTGGATGCGTAGCAAACGTATTTGCCTTTGTACTTGTTCAGTGTGTCCATGGTGTTGCTAAGTGTGTAGAATGCGAATGAGCCAGAGCTTTCAGAGACCTTCAGCTCCGGGTCACTGCCTGGGTCAAAGTCTTCCCCGTCCTTTGCCCATCGGAAGCTAAAACAAAAAACAGAAGAGCCTGAATGATTCTTCTTTCAAATATTCTGTCCCTTTGATGACACAAAATGACACAAATAGGGTGTCCTTACATGTTGCTTAATTTAAGGGCACAAATGAATAGCTGCTAAATTTACACAAGATGCCCCAGTCAGACTTAGAACTCGTGCTATAATTGTGATATTCATCTTTTCCTTGGCAATCGGAGCACTTTTCCACTTCAGAGCAGCTAAGACACTTTGAAAATATTGCTCGAGGGCTTAATGACATTTATCCCCAAATGGAACAAGAAATCTGACTAGGAGAAGCTGTGCTCTCATGTAATGCTAATATGTAGATGTCAGCTGAACAAGGAGACGGAAGGTCACCGTTCCAGATAACCAATAGTTGGTCTCCCCTGTGAATAATATAGCATTGTCATTCTTAATCAAACCATGATCTTTATGTTTGTGTGTGTGCGTGTGCGCGCGTGTTGACTAACATGGGTGAAGGGTTGCCAGAGGCTTCACAGTTCATGACGAAGTCTTCAGTGCTAAATACGGTGACAGACTCCGGCTGTGTTTTGATCACTGGAGGCCTCTTGACTGCATACATCAAAAGTCATAGTTAGTCGAGTCACAACACAGACATGTAAATGCACACACCCCAAACTGACTTGCAGGCTTTGCTTTGTTAAATTCACATGATGAGTGTCCATGATGCATGCTGCTATATCTCTAGCTTTAACACACAGATTGCATAAGACGCATCTCAGACTCATAGCAAATAGCACAGAATAACCAGAGACACCACTTATTTCCATATTTTAACAGCTGCAGATAACTATATAGTCAATATCTCTTAAAAAGAGTCCCCTGAGATGGAGATGAAATGTAGGCCAAGGGAAAGAGTAAGAGCAAGAGAGCAGGAGGAATAAATGGGTTGAGATGAGAGAAAATTGATACAGCATAATGTAAGAGGAAGAGTTCATATAAAAGAGGTATATAGCACAGTGTCCCCTGTGAGACTGAGACAGAAAGAGGGAGGAAAAAGTGGGCTTGGAAATGAAGCAGGGATTTTTTAAAGAGCAAATGAACAGGTTTCCCTTTCTTTATCATCGCTGTGCACAGCAGCCATAAAGCACATGCAGCATTTACATATGCACAAAAAAACAACTTGCTGGGCACAACACCAACATGTCTTTTACATGTGTTATAAACCACAGTACTGTGTTATATAGTTCTTGAAATCAATCCAAATTTAAATGTTTTTCTCATATCATATCTTCAGGAACTATTTACACTGTTCTTCTTTGCTGTGGAACAGAAGCCACAGCTTGATACTTGTGAGTAGAGTCTTTAATTTGACTTTAAAGGAAAGAGACAGCGCTGCAGCCAGAGATAAATTTATATTATGTAGGTAAATGGGTAAAGGAAGGCACAGGACAGAGGGGGGGCGCGGTAGATGAGAAAAAGGCGATGAAGATGGAGAGCTAAGCAGACAGCGGAGATAGATGAACGTGCAGCAAAGAGAGAGCACATGCAGTGCGGCAGAAAAACTGAGCAAAAAGACGCAGAGACAGAGAGGGAACAAAACAAACAAGGGGCAAGTTTGCAGAGATTTGGAAAGAGACGGATAGGGAGACTGCAGAAATTTAATGAAAGGATTCCCAGTGATGCAGGGAAATAAGCCCATTTCCTCAGCTGATCAAATTGAAGTTTGGGCTGCGGGCGTTGCTCCATTATTGGCAGAAGAGGAGGAGAGGAGCTGGTGCTTAGTGCTTTAACTCCTCTTTATTTCCTCGCGTCTTTGATCTGACAGCCCTGCTGCCTCCTAACCGACAGCAGCTCTTCAAACTTCCTCCTCCCTTCTCCTGCAGGAATTCCACCTACCGGGAGCCAATGAGGCTAAACACATATACACACCCAAACCTACACGCAGGTGCTTGTTGAAAATAAAACACACACGTCCTCACATGCGATCACAAACGCAGGATAAAACACAGACACTAGCAGCATAACACTGAAAGGGCACACAGATGCCAGGACTCATTTAAGTTCAGCACTGAAGTATATTTTGTTTGATGCGTGTTGGATGGAAAACAAAAACATGCTAATAAATTAAATGTACGGTTAAAGTGTTTGCAGTAAACATTGCCAGCATCCACATTAAGACATCAATAAACGTAAAAGCACTTACGATCTCTTATGCGGTCTGTTAGTCCACAGTGGTGGGCAGAGTCAAGGAAATGAAGGAAAATATTTTAATGATAGATAGATAGATAGATAGATAGATAGATAGATAGATAGATAGATAGATAGATAGATAGATAGATAGATAGATAGATAGATAGATAGATAGATA